>NW_007252766.1:196434-245473 GCF_000164805.1 Carlito syrichta | reverse complement strand
TGTAGAGATGAGGTCTCGCCAAGTTGCCCAGGCGGGTCTCGAACCCGCGGGCTCAGGCAATCCACTCACCTCGGCCTCCCAAAGCTCGGGATTACAGGCGGAGCCACCCAGCCCGGCGGGAAGAAATTTCTTAACCAACCTGGTGTGTATTTAAAAATCCAGACATAAGCAGATGAAAGACTCATATAGAAAACATTTTACTAATTATTTTGTTTTAAAAGGCACATGACAAGGATGGACTGTTAGCAAAGATTTACAGCAACTATTCATTAAAAATGTCTCGGTGATTTACTAAAAAGAGACATTTCTCCCAAATGTAGGTAACAGAATACATACCTGGAGAGGTATGAATATTGGCCAACCCTAAACTAATCTAAGGAAAAATAACAAAATATAATTTGTACATATCACACTTTGTAGAGTTTTTGAAAATTCTTGAGATTTCTTATAGGAAACAGGTTTGAAACTATTCTCTTTGCACACAAGTGGGAATTGCTCTGCCAGTTAAGATAAAAGAATAGTTTTCATTGACCTTACAGAGTTTCCTCTAGAATTCAGTAAATCATAATCTATGTATCTATCTATCCATCATCTATCTATAATAAATACAGCTAATAAATATAACTTTATCTTTTCTTACAGTTTTAAGAGTGTTTTCTTGTTAACAGTGAATATTATAAGTCTAAAAGAAATCATATGTAAAATCCATCTATGTGAATAAATCACTCACTGTAAATAAATTTGAATATAAGTATAATTCACGTAAGATTACCGTAACTAAGTTCCAGATACAGTTTACTAAATAGTGTCTCATCAGTTCCAGAGTTAATGTGTCCCTATGTCACTAACCTACTACTAAAGAATAATTTAGGTACTGAGAATAAAGCCCATTAATCCTTAATACTAACACTTTAACACATAAAAGAAAGATGTATGTGATTTAATTTCAAGTCATCTATGGTGCTTGAAAAGTATTAACTTTGAAGTGAATGGATATTAAAGAATGAAAATTACATTTACAAGTGGCATATAAAAATCAGGAATCAGGAGAAAAAAATGAAGCTCAGACAGAAATGCTATCTTCTATGCATGTAGAATTCCTTGTTTTTAAAGCACCCAAAAAGGCATATGCATTTGGAATATACACTATTTTTGTAATAAATGAAATTATAAACCTGTTTTATTCTTCTACATATACAGTGTAGACCTTTATAACATTTTCTTTTTTACATGTTATTGTGATCACAATTCTAGTTAAATAATGTACATTCTATAATGAGTATGCATCATAAAAATTTCAGAGCAATCTGCCTTTTCCTTGTTATGTAACTTAACTAAATTTGATGTTTTAGAATGGTAGATTTATGTTTTATACATAAAAATTTAGGACTCTATAAAATATCTAAGTCCAATAGCATGCAATTTTAAACTACCAGAGAAGCAGTGGCTACCTAAAAGTCTAATGATACCATGAATGTAATTGTGTTTCAAATTCTAGTTATTGTATCCTTATCTTGAAGCCAATGATCTTTTCACCGTAGGAAAAAGACTTTGAGGCAATATAAATGAATAGTTCTCAAAACAATATTTAAGACGGAAATAACTTATCATTTCTAATCTTTAACAAAAAACACTAAAAATAGGGAAATTGTGATATTTTAAATAAGACAATGAAACAACCAACAAACGATCCATTTCAGGCTAAAATAAAGGTCTTCTGATGTCCCTTCAGATGTAACTTAAGCAAATGTTCATGTGGATTGCCCTAGAAACTGGGGAGCAGGGGCAAAATACAAACACCAGAATAAGAAAAAGAGGAACATTCCCACTAATTTACACCCTTTTTAAAAAAAATACCACTGATATACTCTGTTCCAGTTCTTAAAAATCAAAAGAGTTTTGAATGGGATAGTTAAGATGGTTGACCTTGTTGTCAATTTGTTTTTTCCTACCTTCTGTCATAAGCCTGCTTATTTTTTACTCGATGCTTCTCCTATGAACAAGGAAGAAGGTTCCCATGAAGATGGAAGAAGCACCTTCCTTCCCTTTTATGCTTCTCTTTTTTTCTCCTGATAAATTATGAAATCAGAAAAGAAAAACTGAAGATGCTCGTTTTCAGAATCAGTGATTCATTGTTACCACATTAGCTAAATTCTTCCTGATACAAAAAGGCTAACCTTAACTTACTTTTTCATTTTTCCCACCAAGCCTCCCAAACTCTCTCCATTTACAGTAGAAGAAATCTGTTCTTTTAGATGATTTTTATAATTTAATGTTCTTTCACAAAGGACATAAATAAAATATTTATTACAAATCTTCACATCAATTAATTGACTTTCTTTTATTCTTGAAATCTACTTTTAGGGTGTCATCATCAAAACTTTAATCCATTAACTTAGAACTAAAAATGTAAATGAAATTATTCTTTATCTTCAATGTGTGTATGTGTTATTTACTCACAAGCAATATCCTATTGACTTTTGAGAGCCTGCTGGACTAGTTACAAAGTATACAGTGATAAACAAAATGCTCGTTGTTCATATCCTCATAGAGCCTCATGGGTTTGTTATTGGTGTTGAGTTTTCTTGGGAATCTTAATATGACTTAAATATCCTCTGATAGAAAAAGAACCCAATAAAATTGTCACTTGATCTTAATTTATTCTATTATCTCAGTCACTCTCTAATGTTAAGTTAGGAGCTTAGGCAAAATAACTCTATTATCTTCTGTTAAGTACTTTCCTAATACATCATTCACTTTGCTAGTGCTTCCATGGTATAATTGGAATCTAGGGGAAAAATCTGGACATCTAACTTACAGAGTTTTAATTAAGCCCTGGGTAAAGTTATGCCAAAGTTATTATTTTAAAATCTAAAACTTGAAAGCACCTTAGAGATCCTATAAAGAAGGAAATATAGTTTTAACCCTTTTCCATGTTCTAAATTTTAAATGAGGTAAAACAAAAGTAAAGAATACAAAATTTTGCACATTTGGATTCTTATATGTAACTTTTATGTTTATTATTTATCTGAACATATATCAATTGATATTATGATAAGTGAATTTAATTTTTCAAGATTACATAAAAGATATTAGTAGTAAATGTTAGTCAGTGTTTAAAATATAAGTAATGCCGGGCTCGGTGGCTCAGCCTGTAATCCTGTAATCCTGCGCCTTGGGAGGCTGAGATGAGTGGATTGCCGGAGCCCGCGGGTTCGAGACCCACCTGGGCAACTTGGTGAGACCTCATCTCTACAATAAATAAATTTTTTTAAAAATTAGCTGGGCGTGGTAGTGCATGCCTATAGTTCCAGCTACTTGGAAGACTGAAGCGGAAGGATCGCCGGAACCCAGCAACTCGAGGCTGCGGTGGCCGGGAGCGGCCACTGCACTCCAGTCTGGGTGACAGAGTAAGACTCCAACTCAAAAAAAAAATAAAATAAAAATAAAATAAAATATAAGTAATTTTTTAGTGCCTTGCCTTCTTTAGTGACACTGAAAAAGGAATGTGGCCAGGTGCACTGGCTCATGCCTATAATCTCAGGGCTTTGGGATGCCAAAGCAGGAGGATCCCTTGAGGGTCAGGAGTTCAAGACCAGCCTGTGCAACATAGTGAGACCCTGTCTCTATAAAAAAATAGAAAAGTTAACTGGGTTTTGTGGTACATGCCTGTAGTCTCAGCTGCTCAGGAGGCTGAGGCAGGAAGATTGCTTGAGCCCAGGAGGCCAAAGTTGTGGTGAGCTGTGATTGTGCCACTCACTCCAGCATGGGTGGCAGAGCGAAAGGAAGAGAGGGAGGGAAGGAAGGAGGCAGGGAGGAAGGAGGGAGGGAGGAAGGAAAAAGAGAAATGTCATATATCTAATCTAAGCACAGTTGAATATACATGTGCTAAGTTTTTTCTGTGTTCTGTTTAATCTCAGTGATATGCCCAAGTTTCCTGCTGAATTTCAAGGTATGAAACAATTTCTTAAGTTAATACAAATCTAAAAGTGAAGCTTAATGCAGCATAGTAAATAAACTGAATCAGGAATTGTGAGGTCCTGCTTTCTCACGGTTTTCCTGTGTAACGCACCCTCTTGTTCATAATATTCAAAACCTCAGAACCATTTGACAAAAGGTATAATCTGAAGCTTACTATGTTATAACTTGTCTACGGCTGAAAACTCCTTTTATGATTCACTCTTTTTTTTTTTGAGTTGGAGTCTCACTCTGTCACCCAGACTGGAGTGCAGTGGCCACTCCTGGTCACTGCAGCCTCAACCTGCTGGGCTCTGGCGATCCTTCTGCCTCAGCCTTCCAAGTAGCTGGAACTACAGCCGCGAGCTACCACACCCGGCTAACTTTTTTGATTTATTGTAGAGATGAGGGCTCACCAAGTTGCCCAGGCGGGTCTCGAACCCGCGGGCTCAGGCAATCTACTCACCTCAGCCTCCCAAAGCGTAGGATTACAGGCTGAGCCACCGAGCCCAGCTATGATTCACTCTTAACAGATAGTTTGTAATTATATTTTGTATGACACAGGATTGAATTAGATTTGATTAATTTGGAAGTTATAATAGAAACCAACAGCTAATTAGTAAATGGTTAGCAATGATGCTTTAGACCTAAATGTTGGCTCTATTTCCCAATTTTTTCCTTGTTTTTCTTTTTTTAAAAAAATACAAGTAGATCCAGCCAATGATGAACAATAAACAGGGACAATATCACATGTAGATAGAGATAATAGTCACATCCCTGGAGTCATTTAGGATAAAAATGCAAATCCCAAAACATTATCTGTTTTGCTATTTGTCAATTGATACCTGAAATTTCTCCATGAGAGATTCACAGATTTGAACTAAAACTTTGTGCCATATTAAATTTTGGGTATACTTCTAAAAAATCACATGACATTAGCATAAAGTTCAGGACAAGTGTTGAGTGTCATTGGAAGGAGGATATGAGGGTGATAGATTCTTGAGAAGTGAGAGAAGTGTCATTAGGGTAAATTTCTACTCAGCATTTTTTTGTTTTTTGTTTTTATTTTTTTCTCTCTCTCTCTAGAATTCTCTGTTACTATTGGAATTCCATTTTAATAATTATCATTACCAAATTATTTTAGACTTCACTGTTTGTGAAATAAAGGCAAACTTTCCACTTTCACAGTTCTGTCCCATGATTAGCCCCCCAAAAATGTAACTTTGACTATTAACATGAAGTATAAGGAAGACATGGCACAGAATCATTTTAAGAACCATAGTATCTTTGTTAGCATTATTTCCTGAGTATCATCCTGTATTTGGGATAGTGGGGGTTGTTGAAACTATGTGTACTTAAGTATTGATTTGGGAATCCTCAGTTTTAGGTCAAAAAATTGAGAATGCAGTGCTTTTGCTTTTTTTTTTTAACTGAAATGTATTTAAACAAAATCCAGATATCTACACTGCTTCAACTTACATAGTCTCCACATTTACCAACATTTTAGTACTGATGAAAATTCTCATGACAGTTACAAGATATTGGGAAGACCTGAACACAGTGGATTAAATAGATCATAAGAAGGTCTTTTTTAAATGCATTCTTTGGTTTCCATTTAATCTCAAAGATCTTGATATGAGGATTGACATAGAAAAGAATGCTTGATTCTAATTGTTATGTTATATCCATATAATCTTTTAATGACACGTTGACTAGGCTAAGATTCTTAATACAGTCTTTGTCAGTGAAGACATTTTAAAAATTTCCATGGTCATTTATTTGCACTGGTAAAATTTTCTAAGAAATAAATAAATATTTCTTCAGTTTGCTTTACAATAAAAATCTTAAAGTGATATTCATGTTGAGTCCCTATCTATTATCTACTTATAAAATATTTGTGATACGCTCTTTGAAACATTTCAATATGAGTTTATATAGTAAATTTTGCTATATATCCTCTTTTTCCTTCAGTAAATTGGAGTTTTGATATCACTTTGGCTTCCTACAGTCCTGCTAGTATCATTTTTTTTTCTCATTTTCTCTAGTGTAATTACAGCTGAAATCTCATATTTATTATTATTGTTGTAACATCCAGCCTAGGTAAATAAATTATACTCATACCTAAATCACCCATAATCCATTAACTCGGAGTTTGCTACCCAAAATACACCAAAGCATCACAAAATTTAAAAATATATAAAAATAAAAAGGTATCAACTTCCTCCCTTACACTTTGATATCTTCCTATCATCTCCTTTTCCATAGACTTTAAACATATTCATGTGTCTTCCATTTCTTAGACAACTTCCTCAGGCATACATCCCCCTGTAACAACAATCCTCTTTACTTTCTAACCAAGGTCTTATGAAACAGCCTATACTTAATCTTCACTTTTTCACATTCCATTCATATTTTATCTCACTTTTATCATACCATTAAAACTGCACTGAAAAAAATGTTGTCGATTTCTAACTGCCAGATCAAATGGGCACTTTTCACTTTGATCTTGTTTTAGCACTTACCTAAATCTGTTGGTCAGTCGCTTCTTGAAATTCTCTTCTGAGGTTCTGTGACAACACCTACTCTTGGTCCATCTTTTACTTTTTTGACTAATTTTTCTCAAATTCTTTTGCCAGTTTCTTTCTGTGATATATTTGTTTCCATTTTGGTTCTAGTCTTTTCCTCCTTCCTTGTGTAATTCTCTCTCTAAACATTTCCATCCACTCTCATGGCTTCATTTACAAGCTAGAGTAAGACTTAGTGATGACCTTCCTCTTTAGTCCTGTTTTCTGTCCTCCTCCACCTCTTCTTTTATTGTCCTGAGAAACCTACTACTGGTAGTTCTTGAGGCTTTTCATATCTCTGTGCCTTCACACACATTATTTCCTTTGCTTAGGATGCCCATCCTTGCTCTGTCTACTTTCCCACCTCTCTTGAGGTGACTGTTTTCTTCTTATCCTTCAATACTTAATTCAGACATCATCAGGAAGCCTCTTCAAGTCCTTTCCTTTCCTTCTGTACCCAAACTAGGTTCTATTTATTATCTGTGTGTATCCTTTTATTACAGCATTTACCAGTAACTTATTGGAGTTATCCATATAAAGGTCTACTTTCTCACCTTACAGCCCCTTATGAGCACGGACCAGGTCCTGTTTAGATAATCAATGCCTAGAACAATATCTGGTACATAGGAATTACCCAACTAATGCTTGTTAATTGAATTTAAATCTACCTAAACTTGTCTCTTTAACGCAAACTCTTATATCCAAGTGCCTACTTAAGATCCCCACATATACATCCTACAGACACCTCAAATGTGTATGTAGCCAACAACTCATCCTCACATATACTCCCCAGCTCTGCCGCTCTTCCTCTCCATTGTCGTGGTTAGGGCATCACTGTCTACCTAGTGACACAAACCAGACACCAGAGAGTCAACCTTCTTGCCCAACCCACCTCACCCCATTCTATTGTCAAAAGTCACTAAGTCCTTTTGATCTCATATCCTAAATATCTTTTAAATCCACTCTCCTCTCCTTTCCATTCCATTGCTGCAACTCTAATCCAGGGCTTCAACTCTCACTAGAACTTTTTTAAATTGTAGTAAAATATTTATAACATAAAATTTACAGATTTATCCATTTAAAAGTGTATAATTTAGAAGTAGTAAGTATATTCACATTATTGAGCTCACTAGGTTTTCTTCTGTTGTTGTTGTTTTTTTTTTTAGTAAGGCGCTAACCTGCCTCCATCCCATCTCTACTTCTTGGCAGTGTAATCTTTCTAAAATGCAAATGATGTTACCAGAAGTAACATCAGAAATGAACGGGTTAAAACCTGTTCATTCCTTCCCACTGTGTACGTTAGGGGCTTCATCACAAAGTTTTCATAGGTCCAAGTTAAAGTAAGGGGAAAAAGTGCAATGTATCAAGTTTTTCTCAATTTCTTTAGCTTAAATGTTGAGTGATTGTTGTGGAGGATGGCCTGAATAAGCCAACAAACAAAAAAAGAAATTGAGTGAATGAATGAATGACATCAATCAAGATAAGAAACGCTGTTACATGCATAGGAGGTAAAATAATAAGTTATGTTTTAGATATACTGTGTATCATGTGGCCATGGGGTAAGCAAGAAGAGATGTCTGAAAGCAGTTGAATATGTGGAAGTTTTGAGAAGGGGTCTGGATTGGGAAGTTATGAGCATTTAAGTGGTAGGAAATGTGTAAATAAAAGATGACAAAATATATCAACATTAAAAGACCAACAAAAGAAGAAGTTACTGTGGTAAAAGAAAAAAAATGTATAGTCGTCTTGCCTAAATAAATAAAGTCTTCTTACCTTTCTGCTATGATTGGAGGAGAACAAGATCTTTGACACTAATAGCAACTCCTAGGTGCAGCAGTTTTAGTGGCTTTTTCTCCTCTGCTGGAAGGAAGATTATTATTCATGTTTCTTGGATGTCCCTATTTTTTTCTTTTTGGGCAGCAGGGTGGGAGGTAGGGGGAGCCAAACACATTTGTTGGAGCAACTTCATTGCCTAATAGGAATAGGAATCCTTTTTCTGGAGATAAAGTTGTCTAGCCAATAATTATCACATTGACAAATACCAAAAAAAATTTTTTTAATAGAATCTATCATGAGATATTTATTTTGGTACAGTTCAACTGATGATGGGGAATTTGTTCTGTTTTTACATCTTTGTATCCCTTTGCAATACAATTATCTAGTCAACAAGAGTAATTCAAGCCTACAAAAATTCAGAAATAAATCTTAAAAGTCTCAGTACTTTTGGAAGCATTGGACACATTGGAGAGATCAGGAACATGTTAGTTAGACCTAGCATCATATCTCAGCCATCCACCAGCTGTATGGCTCTGATCAAATTATCCCCCATATGTTTTGGTTTTATCATCTGATGATAATACCTACTTCACATACAGTTATAGTAAATTAAATGCATGCATAAATGACTTCTCATAATTTCTAGCATATAGACAGTTCTCATTAAGTATTACTTGCCTTTCAAAATATATCACAATATTCATGAAGAATAAAAAATGGCCAGATATGGTGGTGTGTACCTTTAGTCCCTGCCACTCCAAAGACTGATGCAGAAGAATCGCTTGAACCCAGGAATTAGAGGCCAGCCCTGGCAATATAATGATACTCTGTCTCTCTAAAAGTAAAAAGTGGAAGTAAACCAGTTAAGAAAATTGATAAATAAATGAGATACCATTTAACTCCAGTCAGGATGTCCAGCATTAATAAATCAATAAACAGCAGATGCTGGAGAGGATGCTGAGAAAAGGGAATGCTTCTACATTGTTGGTGGGAGTGTAAATTAGTGCAACCTCTATGGAAAACAGTGTGGTGATTTCTAAAAGATATAAAAATCGACCTTCCATATGGCCCAGCAGTCCCCCTTCTGAGAACATACCCAGAAGAACTCAAATCATTCTACAAAAAAGATACCTGTGCACACATGTTAATTGCACCTCTATTCACAATAGCAAAAAACATGGAACCAGGCCTGCTGCCCATTGAAAGTGGACTGGATTTTTAAAATGTGGTACATAGACACAATGGAAAATTACACAGTCATAAGGAAGGACAAAATTGTGAACTTAGCAGCAGCTTGGATGGATTTAGAGTCTATCATACTCAGTGATCTATCACAGAAACAAAGAACTGAGTACCACATGTTTTCACTCCTAAGCAGACCCTGAACATTTACTATAATACTACAAGAAAGGGATTGGCAGTCATGAGGCATTGCCAGAGAAGGGGCATGGGGCACATAACATCACCAGGGGTACTTGACCCTAAACCAGGCAAAGTGAGAACCAATGGGAGGCCCAAACTTCACCTGTATGTAGACCACATATATACGTAATCCCGACTTGTACCTCACATCCTTAAAATACAATATGAAAAATAAAATTAAATAAATAATGGCTTATGGTTCATCTACTTGATGGAAAACTATGCATTCCACTACAGTACTTTCATATTTTATAATTACATAGAGAATATAAAAATGATAGGAAAATTGATTTTTTAAATCTAAAATACAGGAAAAATATTTTTCAAGTTTATATAGAAATTGAATTATAGAAAATAACATAACTGTTATTTTCTAATTGTGTACAGTGACATGAATTGAATTTATTATAATGTGTTGTTGACAAAATAGCAGATGAAATATACCAGCAAATACTTTCCCAATTTGACTGAAGAACTTGAGAAGTTTTTCAGTGATACTGCTACGACAATCTATTAATCTATAACCTGACATCTGTAGGTCTCTGGTAACCCAAACCCCAATGGAACAGCTCTGAACTAAAAACAAGGAAACCAGGCCCAGGTTTGTCACTGCTATGCCTCAGAACCTTGTGTAAGGTTTACTTGTTGTGCTTCAATTTCTTCCCATTTAAAATGGAGAAATCCTTATCCTAGCTCTAGCCCTTTTCCTATTCTATGAAGCCACTGTGAAGATATCACTGAGTGATATTTAAAGCAGCTGGAGCCTATTTTAGTGAGCTACCTAATTTTTTAAAGGATATTATTGATTTGGACAGTAAAGAATAGCCTGCAGGCAAATCCTACAAAGTGCTTCAACAGACACGCACATCTACCTTCCTGTTGGCATAGCCCATGTTTGGCAGGTGTATTCCATTCCTTACAGGAAGGAAAAGGTACTTCATTGTATTTCAGAAGTCAGTAAGCTTTTACAAAACTAAGTAATTGACATTTTTCTCATTTCTGAGATCAAATTTTCATAAATCATTCAACCTGGATAAGCTGAGAATGTGGTAGATCTAGTAATTGTTGAAATATAGTGGAGACATTGCAAAACATGATTATTTAAGTATTTCCTCCTAATCTCTTACCTTAGCAAGATATAAGAGTTCTAAGTGGAAAGACATCCTAAATGTATAAAAAGGAAACAAAAGTAAGATGAGCCCATCTGTAAGGGAGAAGCCAGAAGCAGCACAACACAGATTCAGCAGCTCAGTAATTGGGATTCCATTGGTTCTGAATTTGTAGTAATAATATTAATAATAATAACTATACAAAGTAGAGCTTATTTTTATATTATGAGTACTTTTTTTTTTTACTAGTTAGTAGTGTAAATTATATTATGGAAGAGATATATTCAACTAGTTTGAAAGCATTGTTTTCTGGTTTTTAACAATATACATAGAGAAATGCTGTTAATGGTTTGTCAAGATTTCTACTTGGAATCATTTGTTAACAGTTATTTCAAATTACTATGAGATTTTAACAATAAATTTAAAATTTTATAGTGTAGTTCTGTAATTCATGCTAACATTTTTCTTTCCCTTCATCCGCAATGCAAGTTAATGAAGCTTTTCCTTAAAGGACTCATGTAGTCCCATGAATCAAAATATTCAGAGTATATAAGATAGCACTAGTTTTTACCACTAGGGAAAGTCTAACTAGTACAGAGTAAATCTATGAATGCAGTGAATTTTCCGATGAATCCTCTAGTTCAAGTATTTATAGCAATAGATTGTTTTAGTAGATATATAATATTTGTGTATAATTTGCAGTTGAGAAAAATTTGTAGTAGAAATTTACACAAGATTTGCCTTTTTACTCTGAGATCATTACTATATTTCTTGAATCAAAGATTTTAATGCACTGAATTCCTGGTTTTAGTTAACCGAATTTTTGGCATATGCAGATTCATCCAATAAACTTGAGCTAGTTTTTAGTGTTGTTTGGATGTAATTGGTTTTTCCTTTCTTTACTGAAATTTCCAAATAGTCTACACCAGTGGGTATGACACTAAGAATACCCTCATTCCTTTAGTGTCTAGCTCTGTGCTGTGTTTATTTGCAGAGGACCCTCATGCATGGATCCATATAAATGAGGCAAACTGTGGAGCAGACTAGACTGTGCTGCTCTCCAGCCTCTGAGGAGGGAAGATTGTGTATATGAAAATTGTTGGGCATGATTTTTGCTTATAAGGAAAATTTCTGTGTGTGTAACATAAAGCAAGATTTTTGATTGAGGTTTTATGCTTTCGGTAAAGAAAATAAAAGAAGAAAACCAATTAATGGTCTGATTCTGTCATCTTTTGTCAAGCAAGACTCTCACTGATCCACATGAATGTGACCTCCCACCCATCAAGTATCCTAAGAACACTGCAGAATGGACTTCTGAACTTTTGACTCCATTTTCAGTTTAATTGATGGGTTTTTAGTCAACTAAAAAAATCACTTTTCTGTGACTAAAAAGCCTGTATAGGTAGTTCTTAGTGTGTTTATACTACTCAAAAATAGAAACTTGTTTTTTGATGTAGAACAGAAAGTCTGGATTTTCTGTATCACATCATCGCATATATTTAAATTATTTCCATGCTACTATGACATGAATTTTTCCCTCCTAGCCACATAATTTCTGGCTTTATTTTCATTAACTGACTCCATGAAAAAGAAAGGAATTTAATGCATAAGGGTTGTTACCAATGTGTCACTTATTTAGCTAAGCAACAGGTGTAAGATTGCTAGTATTTCTGTGTTGAAATATGTGCTTCTCTTAGGTAAAAATCAGTTTGAAGCAGTTCTACACTTAATGTGTCATCCTGTCATGCATAGTAGTAAATGATTCTTTCACAACCTTAATGCAAGTAGGTTAATGTATTGAAATGAGTGTCTTATATACTTGTGTGGCATCTAATGCTGCCATAAGCAAAGATCTGGGTTAAAATTTGTGTTACTGCTGTTGTTTTGTTTTTTAACCTCAGTTACTTGGCACTCTGTACCAGTGCCTCTCTCAGTAATGCCTTGTTTCTTAACGTGACTATGAGGACTGCTTGGTCACAGGCAAATACTATCCTTTTTCAGCCAAAACACTCTTGACAATAATTGCACTTTTTGTTTTCTTTTTTCCCCTTTTCCTCCACCCTCCCCCAATCCCAACTTAGGTTGGAAAGACTGGTGGACGTCCTGAGGAAGAAGGTTGGAACAGGGACCATGAGGACAGTGATCTGACTAAAAAAAAAACGACAGTCTGGGGAAGCGATCACATCTGGTGACCAGGCTGCTTCATTCAACACTGTGTAAACACTAAAGCCTTAACTTAGCAAACAGTTGTTAGAAGTGGGACACTCCAACCACATTCCAAGCTGAGATAAAATCAAATCACAAATGTTTAACCACTTTGCTGCTGACTTGAGTTATTTATCCAAATATATTAGCTATAGAGTTTTTTACCAATGGGTGGCTATAAGATTGCAGCTTATTTTGTAACTATTTTATATCTCAATATCTTTAATATAAATCTTTTTTTACTGAAAGACCATAATAGAAACATGGTGAAGTTGGTTAGGATCATATCTTCACATATGGCCCTTTCTGAATCAAAGTGCAGCAAAGCAAATATTGTCTAAGTCTTAATCCACTGTGTTAGGTCAAAACTTCAAATACATGCATTTTTCAATATAGAGTACATTTCTTAAGTGATGAAAGAGGTTCAGACATAAGAGTGTATAGTCTTCCTTCGATGCATGTATGTAGTCTTTGTTTGTATTAAAGAATATTATACATAAATGCCATGAATTAAATGGATAATTTGCTTTAATAAGAGTTTGGTACATTAAAATTACATTCATCAAGACATGGTTTTTGTTTCACTACAAATAATGCAAACTGTTTTCAATAAAAAGAAGAGATTGTTAACATGTACTTATTCACACTGTCAGTATTTTAAATTGTTGGGTCTGAATAATTATCTAAATTCTACTTAAGCTATAGAAATTGCCAAGTCTCCATGTCATGTGCTAGGACTCTTTTGGCTTGAAAACTAGCATGTACCAGCATGTCTCCATCCTAAAAGAGACCATCAAACCTGTTAAGTATTCTTATTGATTATCTTTTTTTTTAACTACTGTTAGAATTGTTGTTGTGGAGAAGAGGAATTCAATATATAATATACAGTGAAATTATAATGTAAGGCTATATAAGGACTTCAAAAAAAGAAAACCTGTAATTTGGTTTAGATTACCCATTTTTTATTCTACTTGAGACAACTTAAAATAGTTCTAGCATAGCGGTCACTTCTGATCATATGAAGTTATGAATAGGACTGAGATTCTTATACATTTGACTGTAGGAAAAACATCTTCAGTTTTTTAGACTGAACAGTTAAGAAGCCAAGAGGAAGCAATTATGCCTGGAACAAGATGAAATGAACACGTAGGGGCTGAATTAGTGAAAATATTTTAGGCAAGTGAAAAGTTTTCAAGTTCATATATTTTTAATTCATCCTTAAGATTGAGCTGAATTGCCTAGTGCTGCATATTTTTCAGGGTAAGTATATTCAGGACAATTTATTGACCCCTTCTTTCATATGCCATCAGAGATTATCTATTTGAATTTTTTTCACTCCACAGGAAAATGTAAAGTGCTTTGTCATAGGTGACAAAAGAATCATAATGCTAACAAACCCTAGTTCTTCCTTCTTAAATCTGTACCCATTACGTTAACTAGCAGTTAAAATCATCCTATTAAAACTCATGTTGCCTTTTAATTATTTTTTAAACTGTTTGAATTAGAAAATAGAGGACTGCAATGTTTAAACATAAACCTACTAGATTTCCGCTATAGTCCTAAAGCAAATTAGCCTCTCAACCAGTGACTGTCTAAATAATATAAATTTGTAATAATTTGGTCATGCATGGAGTTTTGTCTCTGGGCTCTAACTGAAACCCATAACAGTTCCCTATGTGAAGAAAAGCACCATTAAACTCATCTAGGAGGTGCAGGTAAATAAAGATGAACAATTCTTGTTACAAAATAGTCCATTTCTAAACCCTCTTAAAATAAATCACAAGTAAACTTGAATTTTCAGTTTAGCCTGGAAACAAACTTGGGTTATTTTGTCCAGGGTTTTCAGAAAACACAAAAGTGTAGCATAAAGACATTTTACAACTTCCAAACATCTCTTTCTATACCTAAATGATTATATTAGAGCAACCAATTTCTATAATTAATATCTGGACTTTTATAGAATATGATATTATAAAGTTAAATTTACAAAACAATTCCAGTATCTACTATTGTTCAATATAGGTAATCTCCCAAGAATACCACAGTCCCCAGAAAATTACAAATGTATGTAAAGTATTACAACCAAATATTATCTTACTTAATTTCCTACACTTAAAAATGTCCACCAACAGTATTTCAAATAATCTTTTTTTAAATGAAGAAATAGCCTTGCCCACTGGAGATCACTTCTCTATGTATTCAGTAATAATGCAACTTTAGAAGTAGTCCGCACTGCTCAGAAATAGTGCTTTGAGTTTTCTTTAGATATTATCAAATCTAATTTTTATAGCAACATGAAAATTGACCTCTCGTAAAAATTAGTAGTTCAGTGGAAAAGCAGACATTATAATACTAACATTTGATGATTTACAAAGTCCACTTTCACCCATTTTTATTTTGAGCCTATCAACCACCATATAATGATGATAATTGTAATACTACTGTTGTATTATTATAGTCATTCTACAGATGAGGAAACAGAGTCAGAGAGTCTGGGAATTTGCAAACAACTGGCTAGAAATTAGAACTAAGGTCTTGTAACTACATTCCTCGCAACTATTACATCTCTAAACCTTTCTATAAGAAAAATATTTCAAAGTTAAGATTTTAACTCTTGCAATTTCTGTTTTTATTGTACTATTTATTTTATAAACATGCATATGAATTCCCTAGCAATCAAAAGAAGTACACATTTCTTTTAATGAAGTACAATAATGTGAACTGCATGTGTAAATAGCATCACATTATTACTACCTCTCTGTGGTATTTTAGTAGCAGCATGCTTTGCCTCAGTCTTTGCTAATTAGGCATACTGTGACAATTCATTGCTAATAAAACATAACTTGAGTCATTTTGTCCAAGTTTTAACTTGGCCTGATGCTAAAACCTCTCAGTGTAGTTTTATAACATGGTAGTACTACCTCCTAGATCAGCTATTAGAAATAAATCCAGTTATAAGCAAGGTTATTGGTTATAAGCAAGGTATAAGCAGTTCAAGCAAAGTTATGAGTTAAGTATTAACATATGACAATTTTTATCTTTTATAAATAAGACATGTTTAAAATTATTAAAATATTTTTGCTTTTCTCAATTATAAAGTTGATCCTTTTTATATTCCTTATTCAAATAAGTTGATGAATCTTCTTAGTGATGAATTATTTTATTAAAAAGTTAGAATATTAAAGATTTCTAGTTTTACTATTAAATATACTTGCATACATAGAAAAGTATTTTATATGTGGCATTCTTAATGGTCACAGGTATTTTTAGTTTCCATTTTCAAATAATCATGATTAATAAAGCATTACATGATAAAATAGCCATGGCTATTTTTTTATCTTCTCATACATGATATGTATGGGATCCAGATTTTTTTTAGATATTATTGTGTTGTTGGCTAACTGTTATTTACAACAAACTCATCTATCTATTCATATATTAAATACATATACACACACACAGAAAAATACATTTACCTTTTTAAAAACTTGATTTATAAGTCAACTGTTAGGCTCCAGTGATTTCAGCATTTTGTTCATGTTTTATTAGAAATGCACGTGGTTTCTGAGGCTTTTAAACAAATACACCGAATGGTTGAAAGATTTATATTGCTCGTGCTTAGCTAAATATGTCATCTCTAGAAAAGATGTGGTTTGTTTTGGCACTGTTTTAAAAACTCAAATATTTTAAACATTTGTTAAGTTGGAGCTTGCACATTTGAACTAGCAGCATACGTTCCAGAATAGCATCTCAAGTTACCAAACTTTTTGTAATCCTTGGACTAGAATAATCTTTTTTGAAAAAGTTTTCTTTTTTTTTTTTTTTTTTTGAGTTGGAGTCTCACTCTGTCGCCCAGACTGGAGTGCAGTGGCCGCTCCCGGCCACCGCAGCCTCGACCTGCTGGGCTCTGGCGATCCTTCCGCCTCAACCTTCCAAGTAGCCAGAATTACAGGCGCGCGCTACCACGCCCGGCTGATTTTTTGATTTATTGTAGAGATGAGGTCTCGCTGCCCAGGCGGCTCTCGAACCCGCGGGCTCAGGCAATCCACTCACCTCAGCCTCCCAAAGGCCCAGGATTACAGGTTGAGCCACCGAGCCCGGCTAAGTTTTCTTTTTTTATTATGTACTTTAGTGTAAGTTAAATTAAATTGATAAAAGTTCAAGGTTTTTTTTGTTTGTTTTTTTTTTTGAGTCTCACCTTGTTGCCCAGAGTGGAGTGCAGTGACACACTCACAGCCACCACAGCCTCGACCTGTTCAGACGATCCTTCCGTCTCAGCCTTCCAAGTAGCTGAAACCATAGGTGCACACCTGGCTAACCATGCCTGGCTAATTTTTCTTGATTTATTGTAAAGATGAGGTCTTGCCAAGTTGCCCAGGCTGGTCTCGAACCCCTGGACTCAGGCAGCCCTCTCACCTCCACCTCCCAAAGTGATGGGATTACAGGCATGAGCCACCCACCACACCTGGCTGGTTGAAGTTATTATTTTTAGCATAGGACTTTATAAACAGAATTTGACAATGATAAATGTGTATTTTTTGAGAATCATTAAAATATAGTATACTATTTATATTCCTTTGCAGAAGACTTAGTATGCATATTTTTAATCTTACTGTCTTCTCAATATAGTTTTGGAGTATGCTAATACTTTGGAAGTCACCGGTTTCTTGATTATCTGATTAATAACAAAGCTGTGGGGTTTTTTGTTTTGTTTTTTAGAGGCACAGTCTCACTCTGTCACTCAGGCTAGAATGCAGTGGTGCAATCCTAGCTCATTGCAACCTTGAACTCCTGTGCTGAGGTGGTCCTCCTGCCTCGGATTCCTGAGTGACTGGGACTATAGATGTACACCACCACACTCAGCTAATTTTTTCTTTCTTTCTTTCTTTTTTTTTTAGAATTGAGGTCTTGGTACGTTACCTAGGCTGGTCTCCAACTCAAACGGCTGGGATCAACTGATCCTCCCACTTCGGCCTCCCAAAGCACTGGGATTACAGGCATGAGCCACCACACCTAGCCTAACAAGGATGTATTTTAATGTACTTATTCAACTATCTAAGATATATATTTACTTTTTATTCACATGAAATAGGGGATTTCATGTGAATAAAAAGTAAATATATATCTTAGATAGTTGAATAAGTACATTAAAATACTATTGCAAATTCTACACATATTTCAATGCAGTTCTTATACATTGATCTTAATCAAATTTATAAGTGTACAATCCTGAAGACACTGTACTAGACATGCACTATAAAATATATTGCAGTAAGGAAACAGATTAAGTTCACCGTCAAACTGTCTGACTTCCTTAACAAGTTTAATAAAAGTAAATGTCAATATGAACAAATTTGTTAGGTACCTTAGGAACCTTTCAAAACTATTAGTTATAAAATAAAATCAGTAATAAAATATTAAAGAGAAATTTTTTGGTAAATACAGTTACAACCTAAGAAGAGAGATCAAATTATTTTAATTAAAAAGTGGTAGACTGATTCAAATCTACTACAAAGCACCCCTACTCATTTTGGAATATGTATGTGGAATTTTGCTGTAACCAATAGCTGAAATCTAAAAACACTGCTTCTGTTGTGTTTGATTATTCAATCACCATAAAGCAAATGTAAACAGACTATTTAACATTCAATCACCTGTAGTGAATTTCAAATTTAAGGCTTAGGGTATATGACTAAAAGAGTAACAGGGTGGGGGTTGGCAGTAGGAGTCTTTGTAGCAAAGATTCTATAAACTGGTAATATCTAAACTGTCATATACACTGTGTTAAAAAAAATTGTTTCACCATGTATGATCTTTGTGATATTGTTGTCATACATTTTACTTCTACATACATACACACTAATAACATTATTTTTGCTTTAGACAGTCAAGTATTTTTAAGAAGATTTTAAAAGTAATAATGAAATTATATTTACCATTTCCAGTTCTTTTATTCTTTGTGTAGATCCCACTTTCTACCCATTAACCAGTTTCCTTCTGTCTGAAGTATTTATCTTCTATACTAGTGCAGGACTATAGTGTCTACTTTTGTATGTCTGAAAATGTGTGGTTTTTTGTGTGTGCGTTTTTTGTTTGTTTTTGTTTTTGTTTTTGTTTTCCTTCATTCTGTGAAAAAAAAATTGCTGCATACAGAATTGAAGGTTAACAGGGGTTTTTTTGGGTTTTTTTTTCCTTTCAGTATTTTAATGTTGTTTTAATATCTCTGTCTTGCTTTGTTCTGCTGTCACTCTTATTTTTGTTCTCTGTACATAATGTGTTCTCTGACTACTTTAAATATTTTTCTCTTTTGTCATTTGTTTTAGTCAATTTGATTGTGATGTGTTATAATGCAGATTTCTACATGTTTCTGTGCTTGTGGTTTGTTGAACTTCTTGAATTCATGTGCTTGTGTCCCCAATCATTAAAAAAAAAAACTTCAGTCATTATTTTTTCCAGTGTTTTTTGTCTCCTAGCTCTATTTCCTCTGTTTCTGGAACTACTACTCACTGCATATTAGGACACTTAAAGTTGACTGACAGTTCATTCATGCTTTGTTTTTTTAAGTTTTTTTTTCCCCCCTCTGTGTGCTTCATTTTGGATAATTGCTATTGCTTTGTCTTCAAATTTACGAATCTTTTCTTTTGCAGTGTCTAGTGCGCTGTTAATCCCATCCAGGGCCTCTTTCTTCATAGACGTTGTATGTTTCATATCTGAAAGTTAGAACTGAGCTTTTAAAATTTCTTTTATATCTCTCCTTACTTGTTCATGCTTTACATTATCTTCAGGAACAAAAAATATAGTTATACAGTCGTCCCCCTTATCTGCGGTTTCACTTCCTTAATTTCAGTTACCCACAACTAACCATGGTTCAGAAATAGGTAAGTAAAACACAAGTTATTTTGAGGGAGAGACAGAGAGAGACATCACATTCCCATACCTTTTATTTCAATATATTGTGATGATTCTTCTATTTTATTATTAATGTTATAATTGTACTGTGCCTAACTTAGAAATTAAGCTTTATCATAGAAATGAATGTATGTATAGGAAAAAGCATAGTATATATAGGGCTCAGTACTATCTTCGGTTTCAGGCATCTACTGGGGATCCTGGATTTTATGCCCCACAGATAAGGGTGGACTACTGTCTTAACATCCTTGTTGATAACTTCCAGCTCTGTTTCTATTGATTGATTTTTTGGTTTTCTTACCATGGGTTATATTTCCCTGCTTTGTATGGCTGGCAACTTTTTGTTGGATGCCAGTTACTATGAATTTTAACTTGTTTGGTGCTGGACTTTTTGTATTTCTTTAAAATGTTTTGAGTTTTATTGAAGAATACAGTTACATTACTCAAAAACAGTGTGATACTTGTAAGGCTGTTTGAAGCTTTTCTAGGCTGAGCCAGAGCAACTAGTCCAGAGCAGAGTTTTCTCCACAACCGAAGCAATCCCCTTCTGAATACACTACCTCATGTTCTGTGTGTTATATGATTTCTCTACTCCAATTGGTGACAACAGAAGCTATTCCTAGCCGTAGGTGAGTTTAAGTCATTGTTCTGCTTACTCCTTTCTGGTGGTTTTTACCCTGGCCTTGGTTGTTGGATCACGTGTGCTGATCAGAACTCAGAATAAGACTCTCCCTCTCGAAACTGCCAGGGGAAGGAAGGGTACACCTCATCAACAAGGGTACCTGTATAATGAACATTTGTATACCTAACCCTGAGTTGTACTCCATATCTTTAAAATAAGAAAATTAAAATTAAAAATAAAATTAAAGAGACTCTCTCCCTCCTCCCTCTTCCCCTGTGTTCTCAACTCAGGAAGACTTCCAAGCTCAGTTTTGGTTCCCTACTCTGCACTCTGCTCTGTAAACTCACATGACCATGAGCTGGAGCAATCATGGCGCTCCTTTCATTTGTTTGATTCACTATCTTCCACTCCACTGGCTATTGTCCAAAGTCCAAAAACATTGTTTCATGTGTTTTCACTGTTGCTATTTATTTGTTTGGTTTGGGTTTTGTTCTTTTTTTTTTTTTCTTTCATTTTTTTAAGGTGGTAGGATAAATCTTTTCCCTATTACTCCATCATAGCCAAAAGTGTAGGTCCTCTATAGCTCTTTTAAAATGTCATCTGTTAATGTCTGATTTCCCTCTTACCTAAGAAATCAGCTGTCACTCTTATTGTCTCCTGAAAGTAAAGTGTTTGTTTTCTCTGGTTACTTTTTACATTTTTTTATTTTACTTTGTTTTTAGGCATTTTATTTTGTGTCTTAATGTGGTTTTCTTTGTATATTTCTTGAGTTCAGAGACCGTATTAAATCTATCTTCATCTTATGTCTTTTATAGAAAATCACTATCAATATTTCTTTCTCCTTCTTCTGAGTCTCCAATTATATATAAGCTAACTTTTTCACTGTTCCCACATATCTCTTTCAACCCTCTTTGTATTTTCTATTCTCTCTCTCTCTGTGTGTGTGTGTGTGTATCAGTTCTGAATTTTTTTGGAGGGGGATGGTGAATAGGGACAGAGTCCCGCTGTAATGCCCAGGCTGGTCTCGAACCGCTAGCCTCAAGTGATCCTCCCACATGGGCTTCTCAAAGCCCTAGGATTGCAGGCATGAGCCACCATGTGTGGCCAGTTTTGAATTTTTTAAATTACCTATCTTTCACTTCACTGATTCTGTCTTCTGTTGTGAAAGCTATCTATTTGAATTCTTAATTACAGAGTTTGTGTTTTTTAATTCTATAATTTCCTTTTGATTTTTTTTTTTTTTTTTTTGTACTTTCTGATTCTCTGGTGAAATACTTGTCTATCTAAATCATTTTCCTCTCCAAAGTCCTTGGCTTAGCCGGGTACATGCTTAGCTGGGTACATGGTCATGCTTGTAATCCCAGAATTTTAGGAGATCTAGTTAAGAGGATTGCCTGAGCCCAGGGGTTCAACACCAGCCTCAGCAACTTGGCAAGACCTCATCTCTATAATAAATCAAAAAATCGCCAGGCATGGTGGCACATCTGTAATGTGACTCAGCGACTTGGAAGGCTGAGATGGAAGGATTGCCTCAGCCCAACAGTCAAGGCTGCAGTAGCCATGATGGTGCGACAGAGAGAGGCTCTAACTCAATAAATAAATAAATAAACAAATAAGTAAAGTCCATGGCTCTGAACTCCAATATCTGAATCACCTCTAGGCCTTTCTCTATTGTCATCTATTTTATCTCTGGCTTGCCTATTAACTTTTTTTATTTTTAATTTTATTTTTTATTTGTAGAGACAGGGTCTTGCTCTGTTGCCCAGGATAGTCTCAAACTCCTGGCCTCAAGCAGTCCTCCCACCTCTGCCTCCCAAAGTACTTGGATGATAGGCATGAGCCACCATGCCTGGCCCCTGTTAATTTTTGATTGAATGTAAGACAGTCTGATCCTCCAGTTGACATTGTCTTACTCCAGAGAAGGCTTATCCTTTACTCTTCTGGGATAATTGAATGGAGGCCACTCACCTCTATCCAGTGAAGTACTGTGTTAGTTGCAGCTAGGTTACAGTTTCAATAGGGCTCAATTATTTCTGGTTTAATTATTTTCCTGTGGCAAACTTCAGTAGGGCTTTCAGTGGTGAAAGTGATGTCTTCACTGGGGGTTTTTAAGTGTTCTCATCTTAGCTTTTTTAATCTCTCCCTTAGGACAGCTCAGAATTTGCCAAGTATCTTGAAGGAGAAACTAGGCAGGTATTTCAAGCCCTTTGAGTTTCCAGTTCTGTCACTCAGCCCTGCAAAACTGCCCAAAGCTCTGCTGGTTTCTTCGTTCCTAGAAGCAGTCTTCTGCTAGGACAAACCTGAGATTACCAACCTCTTTTTTCTTCACCCAGAACTAGCAAATGCCTCCAGGGGAAACGTGGCTATAGATCATCAGTTTACCTCTCTGTTGTTCTCTCTGCTCTGGAAGTTTGGTTTTACTTATCTTTGTTTTTGTTTTAGACCCTCTTTGATACATTAAAAAAAAATACTGTTTTTGTACTTTATCCGCTTTTCTAGCTGTTCTTGGCAGGAGCATTGATCTGCCACAAATGATCCTGTTCTGTCTGGAAGCAGAAATCTAGTGAGTTTGAAATTTCTGTTATGACTTTACTTCTGGAACTTAGATTCTGTTAATTACCAAATCTATTTGGTCATTTTTATATTCTTTGTTCTTATATTTTGAATTCCTTTATTTTCTTATATATTTTAAACATATTTATTTTATACTTAATTTCCAATATTTTGATAGCTCAAGAATTTGCTGCTCTGATTTTGCTATTATTTCTGGTATGTTTCTGTTGCCTCATTTCTTTGGATGTTTGGTGATTCATGATGTGAGCTTATATTTCTTAGAAACATTCTTCCTGGGACTTTTCAAGGCCTGGATTAAAAAGATGGGTTCCTCCACAGAGTTTTGCATTTTCTTCTGCCAGTCACTGGGAAATATGCACAGGCCTTGGGTCACCTTTACATCTAAATTTGAATTTTATTGGGCCACTTAGTTAATTTGGTTAAAAAAAAAAAAAACCATGGCAGCTGGCTTAAGGTTATGAAATTCATAAGGGACAGTTTTGTCATTCTCCATTCATAGCCTATGTTCAAGATTTCTCTTCCTACATCGGCCCCGGCTTTGTCCCCTATCCCTTGCTACATTAGAAGGCCATGAAAACCAAAGCTCAACTTTACCCCTAACATGACACAAATGTTTTCAAGGTGAAAACTACCTTTTGTGCTTCCCTTCCCTTATCCCTCAGCATTCCCAGTTTTACTTAGGTTTGGGCCTCTCAATATTCCTTACTGACTGCCAAAATATCAATGCATTTGAAAAGATGTTTGTCATTTTCTAGCCAACATTTTTAGTTGCTTACTGCAGGTGGTACCAGGTCCCTCATCCAGGAAACAGTAGTCAGCGATGAATGTTACTAGATGTATACACACACACAAATGTAAATATAGATATAATTGCACTGCTAATAAAATGTTCTGAATTTAGTGTCATTGTATACTTGATTAAAATGAGTAGATAATAAATTTACCTTCCATGATCCATAATTGCAGCTCTTTGTCCCCACCAGTAACTACAAGCGGTTTTTCATTAAAGAAGGAAAATGATTGAATAATCCAAATTAGCCCGGGCAAGAAAACTAACAGCTGCCTAAAATGAAATGTTTGAGTTATGAGCCATGTGCCACTTTGGTTTATCTGCAGCCAAAAGGTTCAGAATCCTTATTCAATTACACCATGTTGCTTGGGAGGGCCTGGTTGCCCTGAATAAGAGCTGCCTGGTGATGAGTAAGAGGTATCCGTGACACACAAGTTCAGACCTTGCAACTCTGTTTTTGTTGTCTGAACTTTCTTCTCCGTTGTAGCTAGGGATCCGGCGTGGAATTTAAACACTTGTGTGGTAACTCCATTCCTCCAGCCATTGTGTTGTTAAGCTCTAGCTAACGAACTTTTAACACTGGCTCCCTGTAAAGCAAGACCAAGAAAACAGCAGCAATCAACATTTCTAGTTTTATAACTAAGATCATATGTTTTATGTCTTTATGCAGCTAAGTTGCTCTTGCCTGTCTAGTCCAATGGCTTCCCAAAGAGTAGCCTTTATAATATATATGAACATTTTTTTTAAAACCAAGATGCCCTTAAGAAAACTTAAATTAAGAAGTGACTTTCATTTCAAAACTCATACCTACTGTGGCAAAGTGCTCAAAAAGTATACCTGTTTTAAAAATTAGGAGCTTTGTTTAAAATAGAGGAAACAAAGTTACATAATATTTGAAAAGGTGAGAATGACCAAATACACCAGTCATGTATACTTTGTCTCGTGCATCCCTTTTCTTCTAAGCCAGTGTTTTTTGTTGCTTAGGGAGATCCTTCTGATAATGTCACAGAGAATGTCTCTCAGACTCATATAGATTATGTACATATTGGCTTGTTAAGCACAAGTTTCACTGAGCTTCATTTTACTTCTAAACATACTATTTGAATCTAAAAACCAAGTGACTGAAACAAGAAACTGAATTTCTTCTCTAATTCATAAAACAGAACTGAAGATAATTTTGTGTGAGAAAACTCAAACATTTTTTAACAATGATATCATTTGATGTAAAATGTCTCATTCCTAATGCTTTGAAGAATTATACTTTACTTAAATGTGTACACTGATTATTAATGTCTTAGTATGTTAAAGTCTTATCACTGTAAAATAAGATTCGCTTTTTGCATCTTTGCTTAAACTGTGGTCATATTATAAAGAGTAATTGTATACTTTTATTTAGGTGACATAGAGGAATGTGTATATGTAATCTTGTTTGTCAAAAAGAAGTGAAGAAAACCTTAAATTCAGAAGGTTTCTTTCAGTTAAAACCTTGGTTATATCCCAATAATAATTTTTTTTCTGCTTTTATAAAAATTGCCACAACTTTTTCAAGAAATATATTCATATACTGCAGATAATTTTAGTATTATTGTTGTTTTAGTAAAGTTGTCTGGGACCCTATTGAATTTTGTTTAATTCCCAAATCACATATAGAAATTCTATGCCACATTGTATTTTGTTTCTTATGGGTGGGAAGAAACTTAATAAAAGTGACTTTCATTCATAGCATACTAATACCTTAGACCTTATGCTCTAAGCATACTCTCCATTTCAGTTCCTATCCTATATTTATTTTCATTACTTAATTCATGTGCCATTGTTAAACCTCTGCTCAGTCAAATCCACCTTCATGTGTTAAAATCTAATTCATCCTTGAAGAACACTTGCATGCCACCCCCTTCATGATGCCTTTTCTAATTCCCCACCCCGCCCCACTACCAAGTTGTAGTTCATGTCTTTTCTGTGTGCCTTACAGCTCTTTCTCCATCTCTTGATTAGAGAAGCATTAAGTTTTCTCTTGTTTTTGAGTATTCCTGTACTGAGTTTCCCATTAGAATGCAAGCTTCTGGCGGTCAGAGATTCAGTCACGTTCAGTCGTTTCTTTGCACAGGTAAATACTTGATGTATAATCATTCTTGTTTAATAATGAAACCTACATTTTCAAACTATTTTAATTTTCTAAAGATTTGTGTGAATGCCTTTCTAAAAAATATGAAATTAAGATATTAAAATTTCAATATCCTTTCCTATAATGTCCAATTATCCATCACCCCACAAGGTAAACATTGTGCTTAAAGACTGTAACTTTTTAACTATAATCAATTAAAAATGAAGGACAGTTGTGGGGTTTTTTGTTGTTGTTGGCATTTAATTTTTTTTGTTTGGTTTTGTTAAATCAGAACTTCTTGTGTGGCTGCTGCACTTTGGTCCCTTACAGTCCAAAGTTTGAAGTTTCACTCCATGATGAAGACATGGTTTTATTTTGTTGACTGCGAAGTTTTTACAAAATTTCCAGGCCAAAAAATAGGTCATTTAAATCCTTACTGAATAGGAGCACTAACTAAATTCCTCATCCAAAATTGACTAAAGACAGGAGGAATGCAAGCAATGGATAAACCCGTGTCATTTGCTTGGATGCCCTCCAATGCTGCACCTACTTTCAATCATGATTTCAAATGTGGTGATTCCTCATGTTCTGAAAATATCCAAAGCTTTTTGAATGATTATTACTTTGGTATACTTTCTTGAGATTTTACTGTCTGGTTATAAATTATTCTTTCAATACTTAAGCTGAATTTTAAGGTATTTGAAAGCAAAAATAAATTGTGCATGAATATTACCCACCAAACTACAGCTTCAAAAATTAGTATTTACTAATTTAATTTTGTTTCTACTTCAGTCTCCACAAGTTTTCATCATGCTCACTTGTTGAATGAAATTCCTAAGCTTTGAAAAATGCATGCCATTTTTCAATAGGTCAGTTGTATCAAAGGCTTTCTGAAATGCTCAAGAATAGAATATTCACTGCATTTTACTTGTATGACAATGACATTAACACACTGAAAACCTTTAAATTCCTTAAAGATTTTCTTCTCATAAATCTGTCCTGGCTGTGTCTAATCAAATTACATTTTTCATTATAGTATGCCCTTCTGCAAAATTGTTTCTAGTGTGTACCTCACACACAGAGTTAACCATCTTGATTATCATTGACTGCCAGCAGAGTGATTCACTTTCAATAAGAGTAACTGTATTTTGCTTGTAAGTTTCTTTACTCATGAAGAAACAGTAAACCAAAACTGCCAGCATTGTTTACCATGTTAAAAAGTAAAGTTATCTTAATGAATAGTGCTCCATTGCTGGCACATGGCCAAATGAATCATTTGTCTTAAAGCAGCAAAAGGGTTAAGATATTACCTGCATTCATACTGAATTTTTCCTGAAATTCATCACAGAAGAAATGAAAACGCTATTGATTCTTAGCTTTTGTCTGAAATGCCTAAAATTCTCTTAGCTAATCATTTTTTACTTAAAACTAGATCTTTAATTCTGGGATCTCCAATCTCTTTGAAGCCACTTAATTAAAACATATCATGTCTTACAGAACTTCCACATTTGTGAAAAATGAGAACAGAGGAATTGAAGGACGCTTATAATGTGACAAAAGCAGGCATTTTCAGAGCTAGAATTACAAATGTGTATCCATCCCTTAGCTCCGCTGCTTAGCCATACTGCCTCCCTATCTGCTTCTGCTAAGAGCTGAAACTTGTGCCGTCATGGTTAATGTTTTGACAGATTTTATCATAAACCTTGCTGTTGTAAATTTGCCTTGAGCCAAAATTTAACATGTTGTAAACTCAGAAGCAGTTTTTACTGTTGATGATTCAGAGAAGGAAACAAATCAATTAGACTCTTTTGAATGATACAAATATTGAGTTTAACTCCTTAAAAGTTATACATTACTTGAAATTTGGGAGAAATTCTCATTCTCTATGTTCAAAGCCTCTCAATTGTCAATAAAACCATACATACACGCTTTTGTGACTATTGTAAAGAAAAGTATATCAAAGGAAATGTTGTATGACTTATATATGCTCACTAAATTGCATAACCAAAATACTATCCCTAATATTTTTAAATGAAAACTCCCCTTGCCTTAGTATATGGACTCAAAAATGTAAACTCTAAATGTGATTAAGTGACTCAAAACCCATGGAACAGCCACTTTGTTTCAAAATAATCGATCAGAGCTCTTTAGTGAGACCCTATTTCATGGTGCCTGTCATCTATTATTTTATAACTACTTAGAGTATTTTCTTAAACATACTCCCAATCATCATTATTGCTAACAGTCTGTATATCTAGGTTTCTTTCTCTCCAAAACATCTTCAGTGACCATGACCATTAATATTTACTTATAAATGCATTTGTACACAGGTTCAACCATAGCACATCAGTGAAGACAAAAAGAGTTGTTACCCAGTTCTTTACCCTAGAATAAATCAAATCAACAAATATTTATTGAATGTCTTCTATGTGCAAATAGCCCTGAACTGGTCAGCTTTTAAAAGCCATCCAACTTTTCACAGTGACAAATCAAAGCATTATTTCAAGCATTGCTGAAGCCACTTCCATGTCCTTAAGGTGACAATATGTGGGGACTCTGCAGTGATTTGGTGTAAAGAAAGACAAGGAAGAGAAGGCTAATTTACAGCGTGAAAAGAGGAGGAAAAATTGCTCTAAAATATCATCACCAGTGGACTGCACCATGTATGTATGTGTGTATGAGCTAATGTGTATGAGTGTATATTCTATATGTATGTGTTTATATGCATGTATACATGCAAAGAGAAGAATGAATGAATCTGGAAGAAATAGCCTTTGTTAAGGTGCCATAGAAATAAACATTCACATTCAAGTCTGAAGTTTTACTTTAAAAATAGGCTTACTAGTTTAGCTAGTCTTAATTCTATAGTACCACAAAGCCAAAATATATAATGGTTTACTAGAAAGATTACTCAGTTTGGAGCCCCATATTCTAAAACTTGGCTTGCCTTAATGACTATTATAAGATCACATCATCAGTCAATAGATTTATAACAAAAGAAGTTACTTCTGCATTGTTACTACAGAAAATTATTATAGAAGCCTAAATAAGTTAATTTTATCATAAATAAGAGAAGCTACTTAAAATCTCATTTTAAAGATTCTGATTGTTATTGAGAATTAAATTAAAACTACCAGTAACAGACAAAACTTGCGTACTTTATTAACATACCCTATTCTGTACGTTTCATTTTGTTAATCTCTAAAAGATAAAATGATTATCTGTCCACATCAAATAATTAAATACATTTTCTTAGTGAGGTATAACAGAGCTTTCCAGCTTTGCCAAACAGAATTGATCCTGCCTACTACGCATAGAAGGTATGTGTATATGCTGGCCATGGAAGATACTGTCATTGGCATTCTCACAGGGGATATCTGGTATCAACATAAAAATATTTGTTTAGGAGGACAAATTTGTAAATATCAACTTTTGCCTTCCATTGGTAGGCTGTTTAGTTTCTAATGAAAACAGACTCTTTAACCTTTCTAAACAGCAGCTTGTCTCTTTTCTAAAATTCCTCAAATTAATTTCTCAATTTCTGTGGGCGGGGTACTATTCAAAGTTTATATTTTTGTTTTGAAATTGTTTATGATTCAGATCACCTTGAAGCAAAAGTATCTTCTCAAATTTTTTTTCTGATTATTTGGTACTTTTCCTATCTGACTGTAATTTATTTTCAAAGCATACCCTGATTGCTCTGTAGTACATTTTGGATTTCTTCTCACATACAGTTGTTTTCTTCTTGGTTTAATCATCCTGCTGGCCTTCTTAAAACACAGTAAGCACTTTCAATGTGTGACTATTTACATCAATTTGATATCTTCTATTTATTTTCTTTCTTTCTTTCTTTCTTTCTTTTTTTTTTTTTTTTTTTTGAGTTGGAGTCTCACTCTGTCGCCCAGACTGGAGTGCAGTGGCCGCTCCCGGTCACCGCAGCCTCGACTGCTGGGCTCCGGCGATCCTTCTCAGCCTTCCAAGTAGCTGGAACTACAGGCGCGCACTACCACACCCGGCTGATTTTTTGATTTATTGTAGAGATGAGGTCTCGCCAAGTTGCCCAGGTGGTTCTCGAAAGCGCGGGCTCAGGCAATTCACTCACCTCAGCCTCCCAAGGCATAGGATTACAGGCTGAGCCACTGAGCCCGGCTCTTCTATTTATTTTCTTGTTGTATTGTAATTGATGTCTTTAAATGTATCCTATTTCACTTGGGTGGTCCAGACCTAATGCATAATTATGTTGATGAGGAAATTTTGTCTTTAGAGTTGTTTCTAATTCTCTCTTCATCTTTCCCTATCTTTTGACCAGAATTCCCATGTACTGAGACCCTCTTACCTGGGACCTATCCTGGATTCACCTGCCCCCTTGTGGTGTTCCTTTCTGGAAAGTTAATTGATTTCTGAAATTTGGAAAAGTTAATTGATTTCCAGTTTTTGAATATGGCATTACTTAGTCTGAGAAGAGAAACCTCATCACCTTTCTCTAGCAGTGTACAGCCAGAAAAGTTATCTTCTATTAGCCACTGGCTAACATAAACAAATGAAAGGTATTTATTTTTTAAATATAATTCAGAGCACAAGAAGAAAATTTGGCACTATAAAGAAATGAGCAGTGTAAAACAAATTATGATTTTTAATTTTGTCTAGAATCAATATTAGTGATCTACAGATTGCTAAACTAAAGAGGTGTTACAAAAGTTCTCATAATGCAACTCAAAATTAAGTTTATGCTATGTCAGTATCTCCTTTTTTTAGTGAGTGGAGAAGGAGGGGAGATTGCTACTCTGTTTCGCTTACATTTTAAATTGTTTCCTAGACCTTTCATCAAGGATGAATTTATAAATATAAAAATAAATTAAATCTTGTATAATGTATAGTCAGATATGTTTGATATGATTGACACAAATAAATTTGTGTTCTCTTAAAAAGGAATTCCTTCTTCACATGCCACAGGACTAATTTTTACCCCTTTGGCTGAAGTCATTAGAATTTGCATGTGGAAAGAGGAAGTATATGTTCAAAGAGTGACTTTATGTAGCCACAAATTCAGAGTCATTTTGCAGAGATAAGGACTTAAGAATTAGACCTCTAGTTAATAAAGAATAATGTAAAGATAAAAGGAAAGGAGAAAGAAAAGCACTAATTACATAAATAAGCTATGGAGGAGGAGATAGCTTAATAAGTTATTCTTGTTAGCAAGACCCCAAGTAATATTTAAAGAACTTCTTTTCTGTCAATTGTAAAGTATTTCTAGGAGAAGAGATGTCTCTTTTCATAATGTTCTACCTCCCACACCCATTCCCACCCAAATCTGTTGAACTGAGAATAGTGAAACTCTGTGGCATTTTAAATATGTCACCTCACCTGAGAGATCTAGAAGAAGAAACAGTAGGCAGGCTTTCATTGCCTATTTGTAGGCTAACTACCAAATCTCTAGTATTTACCACTCCTTTGCAGTTCCTCTTACATTTGTAACAGTTGACCTACTAACAGGTTCCCAGAAACACAGGTTCAAATTTTGGCAGGCTTACCTCACCTCTTTGTCCTTCCAAAGTACATAAATGCTAAACTGTGTTCACAGGGAGGGAGAGAGAGTCCTTCCAACAAGACTTTTAAAACCAGGACCCTTTCTGCTCTCTACCAAGTTACTGCCATCCTCTCCAAAGGAATAAAGTTTTGTCGGTGTGCCCTTGGCACAGTTTCTTCAGGCTGGATCAAGCACAGGTGACTGAGAGTCTGCCTTATCTCCAAAGGGCATTAGTCACTCTATAAAAGTTAAATTTATTATGAAATGCTTTGTTTGTGTTAGCATATATCTTCTCTGGGAAGTTGGAAACAAAGGCATGTCCTTTAAGACTCCATATGGGGAAAACACATCCTCCTTTGGAATTTAACCTTAATTTGAACCAAGATCTGTGAAAGAAAAGTACTTTAGTGCATTGTTCCCTTGCTCCACCCTTCTATCCCCTTATCTAAATGGAGTGACTGTTGCTTCGTGTTTTTAACTCTTCCAGTTCCAAGCCTTGCTTTTCTGAGTTTAAGATTTCTCCTAGATGAGAAGTATATTCAGATAATTGTGGCAAACAGTTACAGTTTGCTTTTAAGATGAGTTGTTTTATGTAATATGTTAATTCTGATATCCTCAAAGTTAAATAAATGCATCACCAGTTTGTACTTATACATTTTCACTGTTCATTTTGTTGTTTTAAGGTATATTGTAAAGAATATTTCTTAAGAATTTTAATTGTTGCATATCTTTTCTAAGATTATTTTACTAGCAAACATTGTCATATACGTATAACTTACATCTTATTATAAGTAGAGAATAATTAGAAGTAAGAACAATTTGCATTAGGAATGATAGGTACTATTTGAAAGACCAGTTTTCTACTTCTGCTTTTCTACAAAGTCTGTCTACAAAGACTTTGTAATGCTTCCTATGTGTTTAAAATCCAGAGATGCTCCCACACTCCTTTTCAAGAGCAAAAGCAGAACCTCCATTACTGCTGCTCCACCATAACAGACACATTGCTTATAAGTATCCAGGAAAGTATTTTTAAAAGAAAGTATTTTAATTTGGCATTTTAAAAAATACCACTTAATGTTTTTATTAGCATCAAACCATTACACCAACAAACTTGTAATCATTCAAATAACTTTCCCTTATTGGCTTTTGTTACATTAAAAAAGCCATAAACTAAATTCAAATATAAGCTTAGATATTGTTTGTATTCTAAAAACAAAAAGTGATTTTCAAAGTACCATATCCAACCTCTCTCAAAATAACTATCCTTCACATTGAAAATTTCTTAGCAAAACAAAACAAAACAAAACAAATGTTCAGAGTAAAGCATTTTCAGATTCCTTTGGTCAGATATCTCATTGTCTCATAGTGTATTTCATTTAAATGATCATATTGGAATTAGTTTGATAGACATGTTTTTCAAAATATGGAATATATATAATACATTTAGGGAGTTATGACATTTATCACAAGTAAGAGCAAATCAAGAGATCATTGTTCCCCACCTTAGCCCCACCTATCTGTATGTATTGATTCTACTCCAACCAACCCTCATATGACAATCATTGAGATTTAGTCTCTACCACTTGTTAACACTTGATTATACTATCATTGTAATTTAAATTCATCATGTGTATCAAGTTTCTTCACTGAAGTTGTAAACTCACGTGGAGCAATAATGAGTTGACAATTTGAATTATTTGCCTCTCAGACTCAGTCCTGGTTCTCCTGGACTTTGTACTACATCAGATACTAATTTGATACAAGCTTTCTTAAAAGATGACAGGCCTGTGTCTCTCTTGTATTACTAATTACTGCCCCCAAATTTTTCCAAGGATGATGTGGATGATTATCTTCATGGCATATGTAGATGCCTGTATAGTTATATCATTCATTCATTTATGGTCCTACCATAAGACAGACGTAGGAAGACTTTTCATGGGAGTAAAATGTCAAAATAATAGATGAACAAGATAAGGGAGAAGTGAAGCTATGTAAGTATAAGATTGAAAAGGCCGATGTTAGCCAGAATTAAAGAAAATAATGAAAGGTGTGGGTTTTGTAGATGATGGGAAGAAACAATTTAGCACTAAGGGAGCAAAAGGTCGAAAAAAGAGTCAAAGATAATGGTAAACTGTCACATGGACCAGTGTTGATAAATCCCAAAGTATTTGCCAGGTTGGATTTTTAAAAGATTAATAGTGTCGGCTGGGCTCGGTGACTTAGCCTGTAATCCCACCACTTAAAGAGGCCAAGGCGAGTTGATGGCCTGAGCCCGCGGGTTCGAGACCAACTCTGGCAATTTGGTGAGACCTCGTCTCTACAATATATCAAAAAATTAGCCGGGTGTGGTAGCGCACGCTTGTAGTTCCGGCTACTTGGAAGGGTGAAGCGGAAGGATGGCCTGAGCCCAGCAGGTCGACGCTGGGATGGCTGTGAGCATACACGGCACTGCACTCCAACCTGGGCTACAGAGTTAGACTCCAACTCAAAAACAAAAAACAAGCAAACAAAAAACAGTGTCTTTTGTATGTTTATAAAAATGTAAACAAAAGTGGTCTTCACATGTTACATTTCAAAAATGTAAGAATTTGGCGAAACTATTAGAATAGTAAGGCCATGAGCAATATTACTTAACCGTGAACTATTTTACTAGACAAAACCATGTTAGATAAAATTAGAAATAATAAGTTTGCTAATGGGAAATATTTATTTTTATTGATTCTTATTTATCTTTGTATTTCATAGTAGACACAAATATTTAGCTAAGTCATAATATTCCTTACCCAATGAAATCACAGTATGATGAAGTCACAAGAAGAATGGAGAATAAGCCCTGGCGGTGGGTGAGGGTTAGGGGACAACAGAACCAACTGTAAAACATCTAAGCCTTATGACTATATTAATCATTTAATGACTTTCAAATAACATACAGTATAAGGAGGGTGAAAATAATGTTCTCAGAGGAAGTGTTTCTATTCTATTAGAAATCCTTAGGACAGTTTGTGTTCTGAGTATATTTAGAAGTCTTCAGTATTTTGTCTAAAAGTATATCTTGCAGAGAAGATTGAATGAGATAACAGAGGGAAGATTATTGTCTGTATTTATTAATTATTCAGGCAATACCGAGGTGCCAAGGATACAACATTGAATAAGATATAGTCTCTGACATCATCAGGAAGTCATAGTCCAAAGGGAATTCACGTAGCCTTAAATAATTGTAATACAGCAAGGTAGGTGCCATGATAAAGAAAGGCTCAGAACAGGTGAAGGGGCATCTTGCCCTGTCTGTACATTAAGAAAGGATTCTCAAAGGAGATGACATTTGTGCTAAGTGTCATTGGGGTTGGCAATTAACAAGTCCTTGGTGAATTTAATGAGAGCAATTTCTACTGAAATGAGAGACAAAATCCAGATTGCAGTGAACAGAGAGGTGTATGAAAAATGTAGAAGTGGAGAGAGTAAATATAGATGCTTTTTCCAGGATATGGTCTTCTAAGTGTTCTTATAGGCTGCCTCTGAAAAGATGGAATAAACAATTTCATATTGCTTAGCACAATTAAGTGCTATGGATAGCAGTGGATTTTTTCCCCCCAAGTGTTAGTGAATAATTGAATTTCACTTGTAAAAGTCAATGACATGAAATTTTCCAGCCCTAGCACTTGAAGGAGGGTCATTTCTACACCTTTGTATTATGGATCTTTGATTCCCAATTCTTCTATTTCTTTTTTCTACTCTACAGCATCATAGTCTCATTGCCAAGTACACCCAGATGAGCCTTTCTCTTTTCTTTCACTCTTCCTTTTTCTCATAACTTCTCTTTATAACCCTAGCCATATCTCCTCAAGCAGTTCAAATGTTTTATTATCCATGCATTCTTTCTAATATTAAATATTACCTACTGAATAAGCTACAAATTTTGTAGAGCATTAAAGGCCCTCCAGACTTTTGTTCCAGCCTACTTTTTCAGCTTTACCTTTTTGTGTGACCACCTCTTTCATGCCTCACTGCCATTTTTTGCAATATGCACCCTGATCTTTCTGACTTCCAATTCCTCACACTGTTACCTCTAGCTGGAATTGCCCCCTCGCTTAAATCTTGTGTCTAAACCTTATCTGATATTTATGGTCTTTCTCAGCTGTCATATTCCTGTAAAAGCCTTTTTGATCTTTCCACACATAAATAACTTTTCTTCTCAACACTTAGTGCACCTATTATGTGCCAGAAAACTACTATGGCCGTTTTCGGTTTTTCCCATAGTTATTCATGTTTTATCTCATAACTCCTACCTGACCATAAATTTTTTGAGAACAAGGTTCATCTAATATAAGTAGCAGTTACAATGCTTTATACATAGTAAGTATTCGACAAATGTGTTTAATGTATTAATGAATAAATTAATATGAAATGGAGGCTCATCCCTGAAACTTGATAAGGCAAAGATAGTACCCAAATCTTTTATCCCCCCACCATGAATTTCCTTCCTACCATTATCTGCAAGAATACCATTTGACATTTCCCCAACTTAAGTGTCTTAAAATTGCATTTTCATAAAATAGTAATTTTTTCTTCCTTGCATTTATTCTGTTAAACTCGTCCCTGTTCTCAGCTCCATCATTCCACTGAACATTCTGCAATTCATAGTATTAATCAAATCCTTTGACTTTATGTCCCTTACTATCTCACTGGTGACCATGCTGCAACTTCCTTCTAAATTCGTTCACTCAGTCCCAGTGACTTCCTTCTCTCAGTCCTTACTACATATGTTAGCTTGGAACATAGACTCAGATTATATTATTTCTCCGCTTCCAGTAAACATTGTAAAGCTATTTAATGCTAACTGTGCTGTCATTTCTTTCCTAATCTTCTGTCTTCTTACTATTTTACAACAATCTTTAGCTAAAAATAGCATTTACCTCTAGAACATTCTACCTCTTCTTTTTCACCAACACAGTTTGCCATCACTTTAGCTCTTGAACTCATCTTAAAATCTACTTGCAGGAGAGTTTTTTTTATTAACCCAGATTTGTGTATCACTGCCCTTAGTTTCTATATATTTTGCAACTAATATATTAATTTGAATCAAATATATATTTATCTAACCTGCCTCTCTGTAAAAAGACTCTATTATGGACATTATCTTATCCATACTGTATAAAGTCCAACAGGAATCCTCTAAACTTACCTGTATTCTAAGTGTGAAGGTTTACCCTTCATGATTATGTTAATCTGAGGTGTCTACACTTAATAAAACAAACACACTAGATAAAGTAGCTTCAAAATTCAACTCTTCCAGAATTAAAATATATAACCAGATGGTCTTTATTGACTAGTCAACCAAAGTTCCCAAAAAAATAAATTCCAGCATAACTCTGACCTCACATATATGCCACCCATACAATATGGGTAAGAAAGTGAATTTGAGGTTTGAACATGAATAATTAAGAGGACCTCATATGACTCCCCAAGGTTGGATGGGTAAGAATCAAATTTAGTATATAATAAGGAAATCTGGCTATAACAGAGTTGATAGAATCAGATTAATTCATTCACTGAGAATAGCTATAAGACTTGGACAAAATACAAAACAAAACAAAATCTAAAAGCTCTAGAGAACAACCAGTGCAGCCAGGACCTGAGGGGACATGATCCTGGCTTGAGGTGAGTCCTGCATTCACAGCTGTGTTTTATCCTTGTGTTGTTTGCTGATTCAAGGCTTGGGGTATAGAAATATAACAAATGTAGCATTCTTAAGTTTGTGGCAGTTTCACTGGACTGAGGAAACCAAAAATGGAATTCAGGGTTAAATTAAGTAATCATGACATGATAGGCCAGGATCTGGAGAATACTACAGACAGTTGAGACCAACATTCTATGTGCAATTTTCCTTAAAGGGATTTTTCTGATATCCCACAGGCTAGACTCAAGACAAGACACAGAAAAGCCAAGTAAAAATTACTTACTAAGAAGATAAGCTAAGAAGAGACTTTGTCAGTCCCATGATTTTGAGAAAACAAAAATTGGAGTGTAAGTCTCACCAAGGAGGAGATACTCAACTTTTGATCCTGGAAAAGCTATATCATAGGAGTAAGGACAAATTATAACTATTCCAGCCTCGACTATATCAAGGTGATTTTCCCAACTCTAAATACAATAAAATTTATTTAAAATGGAAAATATTAAAAATAATTAAATGGAAATCTTAGAACTGAAAAATATAAGAATAAAGTGGAAAATATTCAAATTGAAGAGAAAGACAAAAGGATGGAAAATCTACAAAATATTGTACAGGACATATGAGACATGGCAAGAGATTTAATATACATAATTAAAGTTCCAGGACAGAAAAAAAGAGAGTAGAATCAATGTTTGAAGATATATTAATCAAGAGTTTTTCAAAATTGATGAACAATATGCCACTGAACCATGAGATTCTGAAGGAAAAAAAAAAAAAAAAGACACCCAGGCATATTATAGTACAACTGCCAAAAAGCAAATACAAATTGATAAATCCTAAAAGCAACCAGAAAGACAGCTCTGCTTCTACTTAGGGTGTAGAAAGCCACAAGACAGTGTTATGCCTACCTAAGAATGAGGGGGGGAAATTATGTACAAAATTATAATTTTTTAACCTATCAGAGAGCTGAGGTCACAGGCAACCAGGTAAATTCCAAAGAGGAATGAGCCTATCTGAGGAGAAGTAGGACCCATGAATTGTCTCATTTTTGGCAGGCATGGAAAAAAGAGGTGTACGCCATCAAGTGGGTAAGAAGAAAACAAAATGTCAACAAATTCTTGAAGGATCCCAGGGACTAACTTGACAGAACCCTTGAGGGCCCCAGAGCCCCAGGGGAGGTTTGTCACGTTCACCAATACTTGCTTTTTTTTTTTTTTTTTTGAGTTGGAGTCTTACTCTGTCGCCCAGACTGGAGTACAGTGGCATGCTCCTGGCCACCGCAGCCTCGACCTGCTGGGTTCCGGCGATCCTTCCATCTCAGTCTTCCAAGTAGCTGGAACTACAGGCATACGCTACCACGCCCGGCTAATTTTTTGATTTATTGTAGAGATGAGGTCTCACCAAGTTGCCTAGGCAGGTCTCGAACCCTCAGACTCAGGCAATTCACTCACCTCAGCCTCCCAAAGTGCGGGATTACAAGCTGAGCCACCAAGCTCAGCTCACCAATACTTTTTAATGGGCCTCCACTGGGTGCTTTGAGAAAGATTAAGAGTACAGCAGGGACCTGAGGGAGCCTCCCTTCAAATGGCAAATTTGTACAGGGCCTGCCCTCCTCCCCCCCCCCCCAGTTGTAGGGTAGGGCAAGAGTGCCTGGAGAAGCACATCAAAGTTCCAGGCCCCTTTTGAGTACAAGATAGTGAATGGCCACAGCTATGAGAAGGTATGCAGCAAGAAACAGCTACAGAACCCACATACACTCTGCTCTCCACTAGTCAGAAACAAACAGCATCTACCTAATGAAGAGAGGCAAAAAATCTGCCCATACCCTGGATCTGCTGTGACATGAGGCACACCTGCCACTGGGAGAGGGGCAGGAACCATCCCACCTGCAAAAAGTGGCAATATTTAAGAAGGTGCAAGAAACTCATGCATACCTAAGATACCTCACCAGTACAGGGTAGAATTTGGAGGAAGGAGTAGGGAACCTACCTGTGCTCTAGACCCCACACTGACTAGCAAAGACTGCCTTCCACTAGAGGAGGCTGAGCACACAGGGTTTGCCTAAGGCTGAGAAGGGAGCTGACAACCATTCTATTGAGAAACCCTTCCCCTCCTGCAACAGGGACTGTGTATCTTGTAACAGGTAATGGCCATCTACTGTTAGAGGAAGAATAAAAACACAGAAAGAGACTCCTATTCTGCAGGTATAGAGAACATGCTGAAAGCTGAGGCTGGAGGAGGGAATCAGGAAAAGAAAAGAAAAGAAAAGAAAAAGAAAAAGAAAAATCCTCCAGCACTTTAGGTCTCACTCTAAGCACAAAGCAGTATCAGCCCAGCCCACCACTGGAAGAATTTTACATCTGTTGTGCACTGAAGACAACTATAGCAACAACAAAAAACAATTTATGCAAATGTTGACTAAATTGAGACACAAATTCCCATATTAACACCCTGACAGGAGAAGTATTCCCATTTTGAACTTTTACCTCAATCTCTACTGCTCTCTTACACAATATCTATTTAATTTTTTTAAAATGAGACACATTAAAAAGAAAAAAAGACCCCTATGAAATAATAAACAATCAACAGAACCAGACCCAGAGATGACCCAGACATTGGAGTTACTAGAGATTGAAACAAGAAACAACAACAACCACAAAAGAGTAAAAGATGCACTGCTTTCAAAATAGGAACAAATCGGCAACCTGGAATTAATGCCCAGGAAAAGTGAAAGAATAACACAAGCAACACTCCACTAAAATAAATCCTAAAGTAAGTTGATTAAGCAAAAGGAAAGTGATCACAGATGGAATCATGATGATATAGGAAGGAATGCATGTCCCAGAAAAGATAATATATGAGATGAGACAAGTGAATATTGACTGTTTTTTTAAAAATAGACTATATTAAATTAAAAAGTACATCTTGTATCAATTCTTGATCAAAACCCAAAGTGCCCATGCCATAAAAGATAAGATAGACAAGTGGGACCTCATCAGACTAAAAAGCTTCTGCAAAGGCAAAGAAACCATCAAGAGAGCAGGAAGACAGCCCACGGACTAGGAAAAAGTGTTTGCTAACTGCCTATCTGACAAAGGTCTGGCATCTAGATCTACAAGGAACTCAAAAGTGTCAAAAAGAAAAAAAAAAGCCTCATTACAAAGTGGGCAAAAGATATGAATAGTCACTATTCAAAAGAAGACATATGAGCAACCAACAGATAAATGAAAAAATATTCAGTTTCAGGTCATCAAAGAAATGTAAATTAAAACACTGAGATACCACATAACTCCAGTCAGGATGGCCATCATCAATAATTCAAAATATAACAGATGCTGGAGAGGATGCAGGGAAAAGGAAACACTCCTACATTGTTCATGGGAGTATAAATTAGTACCACTTCTGTGCAAAATAGTTTGGTGATTCCTAAATGGTCTAAAACTTGACCTTCCATATGACCCCACAAACCCCCTACTGGGAATATACCCAGAGGAACTCAAATCACTCTATGAAAAAGATACCTGCACATACATGTTTATTGCAGCATGGTTCACAATGACTGGAACCAACTGTGCGGCCCACGGAAAGAGGACTGGATTAAAAAAATGTGGTACATATACATGATGGAATATTATGCAGCCATAAGAAGGATAAAATTATGAATTTAGCAGCTTAGATGGACTTAGTCTATAATACTGAGTGATCTATCACAGAAACAAAGAACTGAGTATCACATGTTCTCACTCATAAGTGGACCTTCAACAATTATTGTAATACTACAAGAAAAGGATTGTCAGTAGTGGGAAATTAGGGGGTGGGGATTGGCAGTTGTGGGATTCTGTCGGGGGAGCGGGGGCACACCTCATCAACAAGGGCACCTGCATAATGAACATTTGTATACTTAACCCTGAATTGTAACCCACATCTTTGAAAGAAAAAGTTAAAAGAAAAAAAGTACATTTTGTCCAAAACAAACATATCTATTTTAATTGAAAGTCAAATGACTTCAGCGGCATAATAAAGTATAAATTTGAGAGAAATGTTTTTCCAAGTGCTCATCTAGTTTACATGTAAACCTTCAATGTTGAGAAGCTCCTATTTCCTAAGGTAACCAACCTACTCTATAACTACTACAAATATCTTCCTATGAGCTGTCATTTGTAATTTACTAATTTCTACCCTCTGGCCCTAATTCTATCCTCCATAATCATATACAATAAACAATTTTAGTCTCTCTCATACATGCTTGAAATAACTGTAATATTTTCTACTTATAACAGAAAATGAATTAGATCCCCCAGTCTAATTCATCTTTCTCAAAGCATGGTTTAGTTCTTATCCATACCCGGAATAATCTAACTACATCTCACTTTCTCTATATTTCTCAAAGCATAGATTCCTACACATGAAACATGATCTTGTGGTGACCGGTGCATTCTTACTTTCTCCATTCCTTGTGTGCAGCCTAAGATGACATTATCTTTTCCAAGGAAGGAAAGTCACATGAATTATTCATATATAATTTTTCATTTTACTGACTGGGTGTGGTGACTCTCACTTGTAACCCCAGCAATTTGGAATGCCAAGGCAGGAGGATTGCTTATGCCCCGGAGTTCAAGGTTAACCTGGGCAACTTGGAGAGATCTCATCTTTACTAAAAATAAAAATTAGCCAGATGTGATGGTATATGCCTATAGTCCCTGCTACTTGGGAAGCTGAGGTGAAAGGATCACCTGAGCCCAGGAGGTTGAGGCTGCAGTGGGCTGTGATCACACCACTGCACTACACTCTGGACAACAAAATAAGACCATATATATTTTTAATTTATAATTATTGTATATTTATTATATATTTTTTACTTTTACCTCTGTAAAAACTCTGGCCTCAAGAGATTAGAACTTTGCATTCACTAAAAGCTGTTTTTCAGAAATATTCAGCTAGCAATGGTATACAGACAAGAATTGACAAAGAGTGTCTGAAGGCTATTTCAACAAATAATGTACAATAATATGGACTAAAAGTGTGACCTTCGGAATATCAAGGAAGGAGAGGTTGGGACAATAGGAATTATTCATTAATTAATTGCAGATGTATGGGCAATGAGAGAAGAATCAATGATGACTATGACTTTTATTTTTATTTTTTATTTTTTGACTCGGAATCTCGCTGTCATCCAGGCTGGAGTGCAATGGCATACTCACGGCTACCACAGCCTCAAACTATTGGGCTCAGGCAATCCTTCCACCTCAGTTTTCCAAGTAGCTGAAACCACAGGTGCACAACCACCATGCCTGGCTAATTTTTTGATTTATTGTAGAGATGAGGTCTCGCAATGACTATGACTTTTCAAGTGTGAGTGACTAAGAGACTGAGAAAAATATGGAAGTCAGGTGGGGTGCCTTGTTACTGAGAGAATTGTGTTGCTTTAATTTAAATAAATGAAATATTCACGGATACCTTGTAGCCAGGTATAGAAATAAGATGGGAGTTTCTGTTAAAAGACAAGGATGAACTTTTAGCTTGCTACATGATCGCTAGGGCCATGAAACAAAGTAACAAAAAGCCTGTCAATGTCCTCTAGTCAGACCATTAGGGACATACCTATAGTTGAACAACTTGTTGCAAATGAGGGAGACCACACACCATGGGGAACTGTGTGGCATTTCAATAAGAGCATTAGAAAGGACTTATAGGATTGAGGCTTGTGTTAGGTAATTTGGGGGAGAGTTCAAGAAAATGGGACTTAGACTTGGAAGATGTCAGGATGCAGAGGTAACTATGATTGTTAGGTATCTTGATAAGTCTTATCTAGGAGGCAAGACTAGAAAAAGCTAAAGCTGTAATTAATAAAGAAGCAACAGTTATTTCTACTAGCTGGGATGAGGAGATGCTTGTTATTGTGATTTATACGGTGATCTTGTTTTTATCTGTGCTTAGACAAAATTGCAAAGTGGTCTCGTTTTTGTCTCACTTCTCCATAGGTGTAGAGTGGCCTTGTCTAATGTTGGTATTTGGTAAAATAGTTTGGTGGATATGTTTGTCCTGGAGAGGAAGCAGGAATCCTCCTCCCAGACCTAATGTAAGGTGCATTGGTATAGAGTAGACATGTTGAGTTGGAATATAAGAATAGAGCTGAAGGAATGGATGATAGATAAAAATCAATTCTTTTTTTTGTTTCTCTTTTTTTCAGTAAAGTTAGAAACAGGATCATCAGCCGACTTTTGGGAGAAAGGGAGATTAAAAAGCCCAGAATGGCCAGGTGTGATGGCTCATGCCTGTAATCCTAGCAATTTGGGAGGCAAGGCAGGAGAATTGCTTGAACCCAGGAGTTCGAGACCAGCCTACGGAACATAGGGAGACCGCAACCCTTAAAAAACAAACAAACAAACAAACAAAAACAACTGGTTGTGTTGGCATGCACCTGTAGTCACAGCTACTTGGGAGTATGAGACTGAAGGATTACCTGAGTCCAGGAGTTTGAGGCTGCAGTGAGCTGTGATTATGCCACGGCACTCCAGCCAGGGTAACAGAGTGAGACCCCCAACGAAGAAGAAGAAGAAGGAGAAGGAGAAGGAGAAGAAGAAGAAGAAGAAGAAGAAGAAGAAGAAGAGGAGGAGGAGGAGGAGGAGGAGGAGGAGGAGGAAGAGGAAGAGGAAGAGGAGGAAGAGGAAGAGGAGAAAAAGACTAAAGAAGAATTAACTCATCAAAGACATTTAGTGAATTAATAAAAGATACTGTTTTGTATTGTCAACTACTTTATTAAAGAACTAACTGCAACTATTGCTGTGTATCAATAATTTTACAGACGATTTGGGAGTATGAGTTCTTATAGTATCTCAAAAAAAGGAAATTTTTTATTTGGAATACCCATGCTAAGTTAAATATTATTTGTAACCTTTATTTTGGCTTCCAAACTGTGTCTCCCAAAGGAAAAAAAAAGCCTTGCTTCTTTCAAAAGCTAAATCGAACATCAGCGAGAGACAATGACCATCCAGAAAGCCAAGTTCCATAATATCCAGAGCAAAGAAAATTAATACATACGCCCACCATCATAAAAATAGATGCCCACTCTCACTTGAATTCTCTGTTTTTGTGTATCTAAATAACTAGATGCTGTGTTCGTTTCTGGTATGAGGTGAGATTGAGAGATAACTCACTTAGCAGCAGTAGCAGCAGTTTCTGTGCATGCGGTAGCCCATGCTCTTGTGAGCATCAAAAGGAGATGAAGCCTGATTAACCATTTTGAAATCTATCGGATGAGGAGAAGTCCTTACAAAACAACTTTTATACGCTTTAATTAAAAACGTGTTCCGGCAGCTCAGAGCTGAATGGGCATCAGGGGGAGCAGGGCTGAGCCCGTTGCTATGACAACACCAAATCTCTTCACGCCTGGCCCTTCCTCAGCACTCTGTCTAGCTCTCTCCAGATGTTAATTTGCCTCTGTCCCATCTCTCACCCCCTCCGTCCCCTGGTCTGTTAGTCCATATATGACCTCACACCTTCTGCTGCTTCTGCTGTGGTACTTCTTGCCTTCCTCTGTTTCCCTCATTTTTTCATCACATATTTCCCTGGCAATCTCAATTTTTTGTTCTTCTCACAAACAAGTTGCCCTCTTGAGTTAACAACACTTAAAAATGTTTTTGGTCAGAACATGGTAAGAATTGTTTTTTTTTTTTTTAAATTCCAATGATAAATCCAATTTGAAGGATCTTGATTATGGTCAAGAAGAATCTCACTATGTTCTATATTTTTATATTTCAGGTTGAACACTGGCTACTGCACTGTTGCTGAGGGTAAGACTAAAATAGAAAGGGCTGTTATACTCTGTTAAAGTTATTTTGTGCCTATTATTAACATCTCAGGTTATTCCACAAACAATCATCTGGTAACAATTGTAAGTGAATGTAAGACTTTAAAATGTGTGTTTACTACAAATTCAGTTTGCAGAGGGGAGCAGACTTTATTTAAGAAGGCTCTTTGAATATTTTTAAAGTTGCACTCATACAGGGAGTTAAATAAAGCTCAAAACTGTCACTTGCATATCATATGAATCAATAATTGAGTAGAACTTGCCCCTCTCAAGACCCAAGGAAGATGATGTCTTTGCAATCTTGTTATTTGATGGATTTATATAGACTATACATGTATTTATTTATTTATTTAGTTAGTTAATGTCTCACTCTGTCAACCAGGCTGGAGTGCAGTGGCACTATCACAGCCACCACAGCCTTGACCTGCTGGGTTCAGGTGATCCTTCCACCTCAGCCTTCCAAGTAGCTGGAACCACATGCACACACCACCACGCTCAGCTAATTTTTGGATTTATTATAGAGACGAGATCTTGTTATGTTGTCCAGGCTTATCTTGGACCCCTGAACTCAGACAATCCTCTCGCCTCAGCCTCCCAAAGTGCTGGGATTACAAGCGTGAGCCCCACATCCAGCTTAGACTATATTATTACACAACTTCTTAATGTTAACACTTTGAATCATCAGAGGCCTTACAACCTTTCATTTTTACTACAACTCTGATTTCTCCTTTCACGTATTCTATTTTATAAGATGAGCTGGGTGAATGGAATGCAGTAGAGATTATTTCTCAATATTTCTCATTTCCTCTCTCTACCTAACTCACAATCTGTTCTTGCTATGATTATACTTTCAAAGTGAATTATTTGTCAGATAAATTAGCTTTTCCTTTGTAATTGCCTGACTCAGTGGAGATGTTGTAACTTAGGGGACAGGTGTAGGCTGGGAGGTTGATTCTAGATATAGCATGGTTGCTCTACAGAGGATGGAGGAATCCTTCTGTACTTGGAGAGCCAGAGTCTGGTTCTTAGTCTGACTTCAAATCATAGCGCACCTTTCCAACTCTAGCACCTGAACCCCTGAAAGTGAAATGTAGAAGTTTTACTTGTCTTTAGAAGTTTTATAATGAGCCTCCTTGGTCTACTTACTATATAAAACTTAATATATTTCTATGTCCCACAGGTAAATCTCTGGGTCACAAGTGACAAATACTCTGAAATCTCTCTTAAATGAACCAACTCTCAATTGATTTCTAGGGTTTTTTTTCTTATATTTTCAAAATTTGCCACATTTAAAAAAGTCAAAGTCTTATGACTTATTTCCATAAATCATACATAAAAGGTAAAGAGACTACCTCATCTCTACAATAAATCAAACAATCAGCCGGGCATGGTAGCACGTGCCTGTAGTTCCAGCTACTTGGAAGGCTGAGGCGGAAGGATTGCCGGAGCCCAGCAGGTCGAGGCTGCGGTAGCTGGGAGCACCATGGCACTCCAGTCTGGGCAACTCAGTTGAACTCCAGACTTCAACTCAAAAAAAAAAAAAAAGGTAAAGGAGGCTGCATGCCCTAGCATTTGGGTGAAATCTCTTAAATGGACCAAGTCTTGTGTTTATAATGCTAATGTCATTCAAAGAAATTAGAGGTTTAATTTGATTTTCCCCATCTCAGTATTAAAAATAGAAAATCAAATGCTTATACATGTTTAAGGTAGTTTGCTCCCTGGGGATTTTTCTGGCTCAATCTTAGGTAGGAACTGAAGAAAGTAAATGTGTATAGATTGGCTAAATAAATAGTTAAAGAGACAAACATTCAGGTATCCGAAACAGGTTTGAGACCCAATAAAAGTGGATCCTTAAAATGGATCCATACTTAAAATATAAGACAATGAAAATACTTAAGATGCAAGACAATTTTATTTTAGTATCAGGAAAAATAGTCAACTGGCAAAATGTTTTACACAATGAATATACAGCTTCTCCACTACATGGAGACATTTAAATCTATCTGGATCTGGCTTGGGAGTATTTTGGGGGTAGTAACCTTGTAGATGAATGACCTAGAAGACATAATGGGTTTTTTCCGCACTATTTTCTATGGCTTCATGGTTCATTGACTCTCAAGGCTGAAGTGTGCTCTAGGGTTGCACTTTAGATAACACTGAATTCTCATTTCTATTGAAGTGGTTCACATCTCCTTCCCTTCTAGTTCTGTTCCATGGCCAAAAACATCTACATGAAAATCGTGGTATCTTGTCTAGTAACTTGCCCATCCTTTGGGGCCCTGCTCTCCTGGATCCACAACTTCCTTTATGAGTGCTCATGCACAAGACAAACTGTTTAGGTGACAAACCACAGGACTGTCCTGTAACTTCTGTGGTCTGGAGTATACGTCAAGTTTTGGGGTGGTTGTTTTGGACATATTATTATTCAGGGAATAGTTCTTATACTAGGTCCAAAGTATGGTTATTATGAAGTCCTCAGAGTATCATAAAAATTAGATCCCAAATAGCTATACCTGCATATAACTTATTCTGATCATACATATTATGTTAAACTCTTCTTCAAATTGTTAATATGTAAAATCTAAATCACTGCCATCTTTACCCTGTGTAAATGCTCTTCCCAGTATTTCTAAGCATGTGACAATGAATATGCAAAAGAAACACAGCAGTCCACCAGGTGTGGAATATGTGTGGCACAATTCAAGATAAAGATTAAACCTCCACTTGAGGTTGCAAAAGAGATTTTGTGAAAGGTGACTAAAGTAAGTCACCACACTGTAAATGAAGCAGTCACCAAGATTCAAACCTCTTTTCTAACCAGTTAATAGAAAGTAGGCTGAGGGCCCAAAAGAGAAGTCACACATTTTTTGATAACCTGTAGTATCTGGAGTTTAAAACTCATCTAAAGAATAGAATTTCCCATAGGCTTCCTTACTGGGCACTCAAAATATCTGCAAGGCAAATGTTTTACATCCGTTTGGGGGTAAATGAAAACCATAAAGACTTAACAAAGGTAAATATATGTTTTAACGTAAATCATGTTCAGGAGGCTGCTCTATAAGGCAAAAGGAAAGGGGGGAAGCAAAGAAGGAAGAACTGAAGTCTTTCTTTTTAATCTTACCCAGAAAGTGGAAACCGCCACCACACACTCACCCCACCCAGTGCCTAGGCCTAAACTGTGAAAGGTGTGGTCAGAGATCCGCGGGCTAAATTTTTAAAGGTTACTTTACGTGGAAGAGAATTAAATAACCAAATCTCTATGTCTCCTGATGAGAACAATGCCTCGCTGAAAGTCTTACATCTGCAACACTTTTTCTTGGTTTACCCCCAAAGAACAGATCATTCCATGTATTGCCTTCGGGACAGTCTTATAGATGGAAGTTCTTGCTAATGCTCCACCAAGTCAATATATCTACTTGTGTGAATATGTATAGATATCTATCTATCTGTATACCTCCTAAAACATGTGTGCGAACTCTAATTCTCTCAAGAGAAAGGTGAAGAGTCCATCACTTGACGCTTGGGATAGTCATGACTAAAGAACGCTCCTGTAAGTGTTCTTTTAAAAAGTGCCTTAATTTTCTAAATGATTATTCTTTGTCTGACTCAGATAAAACTGCAATACATACTTTCCCCAGCAATGGGTGTGAGAAAAAGTAGGGTTGTGCAGGAAACATGCTCAGTAGTGACTTGGACTGGCATTTTAGACTCCAAGCTATACTGAGAAGTCTTCGATTATGATTTTTCGGACTCAGAGTCTCTCTCTCTCTCTCTCTCTCTCTCTCTCTCTCTCTCTCTCACACACACACACACACACACACACACACACACAGCACACACGCGCGTACACGGAGGTCGAGGCACGCCGTGTCTTGTTTTAGTCGGTTTCCACCTCGGTCCGTTCTGCAGAGCAGAGAAGCAGGAGCCGGAGTCGACTGGAAGGCGGGGATGGCGGTGGAACACGGGAGCAGGCGTTCGTGCCGGGTCGCCGCCGCG
>NW_007252766.1:192266-196038 GCF_000164805.1 Carlito syrichta | reverse complement strand
CCCGCCCGGCGGGCCCCTCGGTCGGGATAGGGCCCTGCTTTGCTCTTTTCGTTGGCCAAGCACAATTGTGTTATTGGAGATAATGAATTCAATCCCCATCAAAGGGCATTAGGCTCGCCCGGGCCCTGGAGTTGCTGATGCCTTTTTTTTTTTTTTTTTTTTTTTCAAACCAGGAATGAAAGGCTGAGGGGGAGAAAATTTCGCTGGGGGAGCCTTTCCCCTGATCGCCGCTTTTGAAGTGAAGGGGCCCAGGCATTGTTGTTCACCTCGCGGCCCATACGGCTGAAGAAAGCCCGGGCTTTTGATGGGCTGAGAACCGCCTCGGCAATGAGCGCCACGTCGGGCCGTGCGGCCTGCGGGCAGCATATGTCTCGGGGCGCCCGGGCACCGTCTGGCGGGCGGGGCCGCGGGCCTGGCGGAGAGCGGGGAGGCCCGGACAGGACACAAGGCCGCGCCTGGCGACGGAGCCCCCCACCCCCCCGACCCCGGCCTCCGACCTCAGACCGGGGACCGGCCGTTCCTCGCGCCCTCCTCGTGGCGTGGCGCAGGGGCTTCACCCGCGGCGGCGGATCAGGGAAGACCTGAGACTGGGCGGCCCGACGGCCCCTTGGGGGTGAGGGCGGAGGGAGCGGGGTCTCCTCGGGGCAGCGGGCCGGACTGGTGGGTCTCTATTAAAACCACTGGGCCTCAACGTCTACGGGGCTGGCTTGGCTAGGGCTTCTGAGTCTGCGCCTGCCGGGAGGTACACCTCGAAGGGGGGCGTTCGGGCGCCACGCGGGTAGGAATGTCCACACCGCCCAGCACGGGGAGCTCCGGGCCGGGGTGGGGTGGGTCGGCGAGGGGGAGGGAGAGGGACATTCACCCGCGGGTTCTCCAGCGTCGGCGACGTCTGACCGCGCTGTTGAGCCCAAGACAGCACATTAGCATCAAGTCACCTTTGCTACTAAGACTTGTTGCGGGCGTCTGAGTGGACTTGCAGTGAGCTTTCCCCACCTCGACTCGCTCCCTCCCCTCGGCCCGCCTTTGAGCTCTGGCGCGAGGGTCAGCCACCGGAGCTGATCCGTCCCCTACCCCGCCCTCCCCGTCTCCCACCCCGCCTGCCCCTCCTGAAGGATCCGGGTTATCCGCCCCATTAATATATTAGCCAGGCATGACACAAAGGAAGCGCGTGTCAGCAGAGGCAGTGTGACTCCAGGGCGAGGCGAGGAAACCTGGACGGCACCCGCGCCACCGCACGGCTCGTTGCCGTTGGAGTCGTGGTCGGCCTCCGCCCAGGAGAAGCGGCGGAGGGCGCGGGGGCGGGGAGGGGGCTGCGCTCGCGGCCGAGCGGCTGCTGGGCCGGGCGTGTGTCGCTGGGCAGCGGGAGTGGAGCGCGGGGGCTCCCAGGTGGGGCCCAGAGCTGGGGGCACGTTTCCAAGACGCCCCAGTCACCTGAGCCCGGCAAGAAAATCGGCTCTCCAGGAGCGCGGGCCCAGGCGCGCGCCTCCTTACTCCCTCTCTCGTGCATAAAAGACCCTTAACATGAACACGGAGCAAAACTCCTTCCATTCTTATTAAATTGTTTGTGTCTTAAAACAACTCCTTGGTGTAACGGGGAGAAACAAAAAAACGGACCCGAGACATGCATAGACAAGCAACTGTGCAGCTCATTTACTCCTTTGTAATGGGGTGTGCGTGTGTGTTGGGGGGGGCGAAGAAGGTTTCCAGTTTGATTCATTGTTCCCTGTTTTCCCTGTTACCAGGAGATGCTGGGTGGGGGAGGGGTCGTGTCCAGTTTGTTAAACTTGGTTTCAGAAATTTTAAAACAAGAAAGACAAAAAGAAAAAAAACCCTGATGTGTGTATCTTGAAGAGGAGTTGAGAGAAGTAGAAAGTCATCCCAAGGCAACCCTCACGCTTAGAACTCTGAGTCCGGCCTACCGTGGGGGGTCCCTGGCCTGGTTCTGAACTTAATTTTACCAGTGACCTGACCAGCATCCCACCTGGATTCTGATGCGTCCTAGCTCGATTCCATGTAAGCCCTCTCCGTCCTGGGTTTTGAGGGGGGGATGTCTTGCCTCCGCCCTGTAGGTCGGCTAGAACAATCGAGAACCCCAAAACATCACGAAGCGGCACCTGGAAGAAGGGAGCCACTCACTTCCGCGGGCTCGAAGAGGGAGGAGAGCTCACCCTCACTGGGCACTTTGCGCTAACGCTTGTGTGGTCCCAGCTAACAACTGCAGGAAGCTAGATGGAAAAAGGAAGGTAGCAAGGGAGGACTCCCCCACTCGGCAGGTGTTTTAAAACGTTTATAATAGGAAGATGCATGCGTTGTGTGAGTTAAAAAAGAACCTGCATGGGCATTTTCCAGCCCCATATTGCTTTTTAGAATGATGGCTAGAGGAGACAAACAGGTGAGGGCTGCAGCCCTAGCTGGCCCAAGTTCGAAGAACCAAGCCGGGCTGGGAGCTAAAGAGAGAACTAGACCAGTGGCACCATTATGTCCCCCAGACGCAGGCTATTTGTAAGAAAAACTTCAGAAGATTTAAAGTATTGTGTTGTCAAATGTTATTTGGATACACTAAGGAGCATCATGGGTATAAAATAAAACTTGGATGAACAGCTACTTTTATAAAACCTTTTATTTTCCCAAAATGAATTTCTATTTCTAAACAAGTCATTCCGTTTTCTTACATTCTTACTCTCATGGGTATCTAATGATTCTTTAGACACTCATCAGAGAAAGATTAATTTTTTCCGTTCGGGATTTTTTATTTTTAAATTTCAGCAAGATTTGGTCACCTATTTAGCTCAAAGCAGCTAAAAATAATCACCTTTTTGCACATAATTATATTTAAGTAACTAGGCATTATCTTAACTTCAGTTAGTTGGAAAACACACTACCACAGTTCAAATAAAGTTAACACTTAAGTTTTGAAGGTAAAACACTTTTACAAATGTATGAAATACCTATTGAATAATTTAAGCAATTTTATTTTTCAACGAGTTTTTTCTTCTTGATATATTGAGGTGTCACATTAAAATACATTATAGCTAAATGTTCTACAATATTACTGCTAAATCAACAGAAAACCAATTGATCTTGTGGAAAGGTTAATTAATTTGGGCTGCAGGTCTCCTACTTTGGCCTGCACGGAAAGAAATTTGTATTGATCTCGGCAGTTTCTTGCGAAAAAATTTAATAAGTATTTTCGTGGAATTGAGAACAATTTTTTAAATGCCAAAACAACAAGCGTTTGAATTTTTATCACTCCAAGAATTATTTTCTGTTATGGCTCATCCAAATCCGTTATGCTTCTGAGAAAAAAATCTTTTTTCTTTACACTTTCAGTAAAATCAGGTATCTAGCCTTCAGAAAACGAAAACAGAAGTTAAGAACTTTAGTGGGATGTTGGTTTCAATCCCTCCCTCCATAACAATTCTCCCCAGTTTGTTTTGCTCTGAGGGGAGCCACGGTTTTATCTTTGGTTTAAACCCTGCACTGGCCATCCTGTAGAAAACGGGCCGAGCTGCCTTCCACCAGTGAGCACTTGAGTCGTTCAGTTTCTGAAGGGAACCGGCCAGCTTTCCTTCCTGCCCATCTCTGGCCGTCTCCCCTTTGCATCACCTTAACCGTGTCTCAGACCTGTCCTTCCCACACGCGAGGGGAAAGCAGCCATGGCAGCTGCCCTCCCCTGCCCGCACTCCCCAAGCACCCCCCGCCTTTTTCTAGAAGTGTTTGCTCGGCGGCGGCGAGGTCGCTGCGGCGGAGGTCTGGGAGCTTTACACTTGGG
>NW_007252766.1:188388-191949 GCF_000164805.1 Carlito syrichta | reverse complement strand
CTTCCGAGGAAGGGATTACGCAGCGGGAGCGGCCGCGGCGACGCGGGCCGCTGGGGCCGCGGGAGCCGCGACGAGGCGGCTGGCCTGCTTTGTTGACTTTTAGGTCTCGGGCTCAGCAGAAGATCTATTCGCCGGGAGAGGAAAACGCCCAGACGACGAAGAACGAACTGCTCTGGTCCCCGCGAGACGCTCGCCGTCCCGCCGTGTCCTCCCTTCCCGGCGACCAGATGCCCAGGCCGCTCGCCCGCGCCCGTCGTGACGCGCGGGTCGCGCCGCCCGGAGGCGCAGAGCCCGCGGCCGGAGGGTCCCGGGCAGCCCACGAGGCGGGCCCTGGCCCGCGGGCGCCTCTGCGCCGGGGCTAGACCCGCTCCCCACGGCTCTGGCTTCCGAGTGTCCACGTGGCCCGGGTTCCGAGCCTGCGGCGTCTTGTCCCCCGCAAAGCCAGGAGAGTCTCCGCCAAGTCAGAGAGCCGGAGCCGGGCCGACTCCAGCCGGGAGGAGCGAAGGCGACCCGGGGGTCTGGCTAATAAGCTAAAGACGAGACAGGGAGCATCTCGGAGGGCGCAGCACCCCGCAGCTAGACGCCTGGGATTCAGCGGGGCCGGGTAAAATTCCGAGGCCCACGCTCACGCCTTTGTGTGACATTTGGAATTTGGATTTGCCAGCGTTGTAACCCTGTGTACATATGGATAACGGTCGGAACGGAAAGCCTCTTCCTCTCTGGGATTTTCATGTCCTTTCCGAGGCCTCCAAACTAGGTTTCGAAATTACGCGTGGCTGTGATGTCCCTCCCCTCCTCCTTTCATCAGCCGAAGTGAGCCGGGCTTTGGGATTTCTGGATTTTTCTCAAGTGCGACACGGCACCCCTTCTCTCGTCTGGGGAGGCAATTACGCGATAATTAAGCGACTCACACAGCTCTTTTTATCTTGTCCGCGGTGTGGAGTGGGGCGATCAAAGTAAAGGCTGTCCAAGTTCAAGCCCTGGTGAGGATGGAGTTCATACACAAGGGCTCAGGCGGGCCAGCCTCTGCTCGGGCTGGTGGTGTTATTGTCGATGTCAATCCGAACACGACTTACAAAGAAATAGGTGGACTGGAAAGTGAGCCTACTATCAAGGGAGATTAATGATTTTGTGATCCCAAGCAACTACGGTGTGAAGGTGCATTTACAAGCGTCTTAGAAGGCAGACACACAATCAGCTTTAAGTTCTTAGGAACAATATTTTTAGAAACAATATTTTAAAAAACATCTTCACAAAACACAAAATAGCAGCTACCCTGCAATGTCCTGGTGGCACAAAGCTTCCCCAGCAGGAGCGAATTAACTCGCCTCCTCCCACCCCTCCAAAGCTACCAGGATGGCTAAGTTTTGTTTCTCTTTTAATAAGAACAGGGTTCAGGAGACTCAGTCGTAGACAACTTAATTGTATCAGCCACAGCCGATATTTTTGTCATTCGAATACTTCTCAGATAAGGAAAAATGATAAACTGGGGAAGGAGAGAAGGCAGTTAAATTAATCATATTCGATTCTGTAGTGGAAAGACTCAAAGGCAACACAGAAGGTTTAAGCCTATGTTTTAAAAAAACAAAGTACACATTACTGGTAATAGAGCATCCTAAAAAAATCTCAATTCTTGGAATATTAAATCACTTTAGGTACCCACTTTAACTGAATTTCTTTCACTGTTTTTCACTAGCTACATGTTCATTAAAATCATAGACAAAACAATTTTGTTTTAGATTATTTTCGTTTTTGTCAATTTGAAAAACAGCGTATTCAGAATATCCATTTTGGATTTAATTAAGTGAAGGAAAATAACAGAAATTCTTTTTTGTTAACATTTGATTTATTTAAAGTCCTTAACTGCAAATGATCAAGAACATTTTCCACGGCTTAAAATCCGGTATTATTTTTGTTATTTAAATCAAAATATCTTAATTACAATCACATTGATAAAAATTAACAATTTAATTTGTAATTTTAACCATCATTTAAAGCAATTTCAGCTGTAAAGAAAAAGAATAAACCATGCAATAAATTAACATTGACAAAGCAAAGAGGAATAATAATGAAACCCGTCTGGCTATACTAACACCATGTCCAACTGTGGAAAGTGCATTAACACTGGATAAAACAAGCACACGATGGCAATAATTAAAATGGCCACAATCAATAGGATTTTGGAATCTTGGACCAAATTTTGAAACACGGCTCCCTATGACTTATCTCTCCTCCAACAGTGTAAAGTCCCTTTTATTCTGGGGGGGGGGGATCCTTTAAATGGCATACACACATAGAAGCTAATTTTATACATGTTATGTGACCTCAGAATGACATGACCATGGCACTCTGCAAAGCAAGAAGCAGAGCTCCTGAGGGCAATTCCTAAGGAATTGATGCCCAAGGCCTATGTGGGTAGAGAGGACAAGAGGGCTGGGGTCCTTGTAACTTTTTGGTCAAGCAACTCTTGAAAATGTAGCATGTATATCACCTATCTATTACCTCTATATGTTATGTAATTATATGGAGGATGTCTACATATCTGAGCATGTGCATAATTAAGTCCATACACAATCTATATGTATTTCATTTAAAGACATCTGCTATCTGAATGTATCAGAAATGTAAACTGAAAAACAAATGACTCTGATGTTGATACTCTGTTTAGGACTTGCTGCATAAGAGCAGTCTTGTCTTTTTTTAAGAGCCCCTAGTGTTTACTTGTTTCTTCACCATTTCAGTTCTTATGGTTAAGAGTATTGCCACAGACCTGTAAACTTGTGGGGGGAGTCAGGTAAAGAGGGGGAAAAAAGCACAAACAAATATTTTACAAACTTGACCATCTTTTGTGTTTTTTTTGTGGGGTTTTTTTTGTTTTGTTTTGTTTTTTGTTTTTGTTTAAATAAACCCTGCACAGACTAGAATGTTGTCTGGAGGAAAAAGAGGGAAGAAAGGGAGCGGGGGCAAAGAAGGAGGAGGATTTTATATATACATTTGTGGATCATTAACCTTCACAGGGAAAAAAAAACGTTGGTTTGGGGTTGGCTGTCTTTGTAATGATGTACACAACGAGCTTTGAATACAATACTAAAGTAACAGTCCGTTGCACCGGGGGAAAGATTGTGCATGAACAATGAAATAAAAATAGTTGTTGGGATGATGCTGTTGTCGGTATAATATGTGTGGGTTTGTTTGCTGTAGATTCTCTCTCTCTCTCTCTCTCCTGCTACCAGCATGGCCGTGCCAGACAACCCCACAGTCCCGGGGGCTAGGAAGTGTTTAGGACGGGTCTGGAATACACACCTTGGTAGTAGGCCGGCTCCAGGGCTGAGGGCTCGATGGGGCTCCTGGTGGCCACCGAGGCGCTGCCGAGAGGCAGGCTGGCGGGCAGCGTGGCGCCGTAGGGCGAGTACTGCAGCGCCTGCTCATAGGCCTTGAAGTCCAGCTTGTGCTGCTGCTCGGAGGAGGACATGAGGTTGTTGATGGAGAAGGGGTGGTTGAAGGAGTAGTGGGGGTCCCCTTTCAGGTGCAGCTGGGACTCGTGGGGCGCCAGGCCATGCG
>NW_007252766.1:185204-187679 GCF_000164805.1 Carlito syrichta | reverse complement strand
GGGTAGCTGCGCTTGAAGGTCTTGGCGTCGCCCCCGCCGCCCGCGCGACTGCGGCCCAGGGTGGACGGCGCGTACGCCATGGGGCTCACGCACGGGTTCATGGCGGCCGCGTAGGGCCCCAGGCCGTTCATGGAGGCCGCGGGCTGCGCGCCCATAGCGCCCATGCCGCCCGGGCTCAGCGCCGTGCCCATGGCCGTCACGCCCGCCGCCGTCATGCTGTTCATGGCGCCCGCCGAGCCCCCCGGCATGCCGGCCACCGCGCCCGGGCTCAGGCCGGCGCCCAGGCCCGGGTTGGCGTAGGACATGTTGAAGGAAGCCGGAGTCATGTTGCCGCTCGTGGTCATGGTGTTCATGGTCATGTAGGTGTTCATGGAGTTCATGGCGCCCAGGCCCGAGTTCATGTTGCTGACCGGGACGGAGGAGTAGGCCTGGAGCGGAGACAGCGGGGGAAGAGGCCCGGAGGGCGGGGTTAGCGGGGGGCGCGGGAGGGCGGCCGGCCGGGCGAGGCTGGCGGTTCATTTCTGGGGAGCATTTCTGCCGCGCGCGCGCGCGCGGGGCGCCGCCACCCGGGGCCGCAGCGAGGCGCCCTCCCCCGGCGGAGCAAAGGCGTCTCGCGCGGCAGGGGGAAAGCCCAGCGCCGCAGGTGTGAAAGAGAAGCGCTCGCAGAAAATATGTCCCCGGGAAGACGCATAATCGCCTTCCACGCCAGGCTCCGGGGCCGGCTTCCAGGGCCCCTTCCTCGCCGCTGGCATCCCCGCCGGGCGGCCTCCCCAGCCTCCACCCCAGCCAGCCTCGGCGAAGCGCCCTTTTGGACAAGTCGTCTTCAAGACGCCGGAAAGAGAATTAATCTCTGACCCCCTGCTCGTTCACCTCTCCCTGAAGGTGCAGTGGGTTGCGCGGCGCAGGCCCGCTGGGTAGGCCGCGGGTGTGAGCTCCGAGCCCAGCTCGCCTGAGCGCCCGGGCCCGGCTGGTTTCGGCTGTTCCAGGGGGATGTTAATGATGCCCCTCGCAACTCCCCATACAGCAAACACGTCCACGGCCCCAGACCCCTGACTCATTCACTGCCCAACAACTGGCTTTATTGTCTTAGGAGTTTTTGCCCAGCGGTGGATGCTTTTTTGGGTGATTATATTTAGAAGTAGTGTTTTCCACCTACTTGTAGCGATGGCGATGTTAAAAGGGAAGCAAACTCATAAGTTAAGAGAGTTTGGGGAGAATAAAACTAAAAGCAGATCGATAACAGAAAGGGCTGGGAGGGGTGCATAATAATGTCAATGCGCTAGATACATTTAACCTTAACACTTGACATGGACACATCTGCAAGCCAGTCAATAACGTGTTTTGGTTTTTTTTTAAACCTATTTACAGACCCCTAGCGTCAGAACATTTTGGTGACACTATTTATCAAAATGACCATCTATTATTACTATTTTTTAACGTGATGGTGTGTTGCTGCTGATAATTTCAAAGCTTGGCCTTTGAATGATTTAAAATTCCAAAATCAAACTACATTATTTTCTCTTAACGCTCTGCAACTTCCTAATTCTCAGCTTTAACATATAAGAAAGCTCTTTCGTGAGGGCTCTAAATGATGTTGGGTCGAGATGACTGCTCAGAATTAAATCTCTGTAAAAGCTCTGAGACCCTTTCCCCTCATCCGTAGCAATCTGGTAATGCATTAGGTAAAGTATTTTAAAAATACAGAGCCCCGGCCTATTAAAAACGCATTCTCTGATCATTTAATAGAGAATTATGATGTCTTTACATTGATTTTCATCAGCAAATATGATTCCACTTGAAAACATGAGGCAGACAAATTGGTGTAAATAGGAACACCCTATAGCTACCAGGCAAGTCAACTCAGAGGTAAATTTGTGAATCTATACTTTAAAATAAATGAGTTACCATGGAAATATTGCCTGATTCTGTATTTTTTTCTGTCCACGTCTTAAAGTGTGTGTGTGTGGGTATGTATGTGTGTGTGCGTGTGTATCAGGCAAATAATATATATACATATACACACACACACTTTTTTTTTTTACTTCGGAGTTTGTTTTCTTTCCCTCTTTCCAAGATTATCCAAGGCAGTTTCAATAAGCGTCTTCCATCAAGGTCATTAAACTTTTGGGGGAAAGCGCCAGCTGTTTCCAGAAAAACACTTTGCATAGGTGGTAGTCCTGCCTGTACCCGGTTTTCCTCGTCCTCCTTTTGTGCACATTGTAAAAGAAAACCCCGTGGACGTGCCACCAAGGGGACAATGAAGAGACCCAGGTCCTCGGCCCCGACTTCTGCAAGAAGATTCCGGTCGCACCAGCGCCACCCGGCGGCTCCGGAGAAGCATGGGCACACCTCTCCCCAAACAGAGCTTTTGAAGAACAAGTTTTATACAATGGGGAGACCGCCTCATTCTAAGACACCCAACTCAGCGACGGAGCGCTCTCCCCAGAAGACGCCTGCGAACTCGGCGGCGGGGCC
>NW_007252766.1:182343-184676 GCF_000164805.1 Carlito syrichta | reverse complement strand
GATAGACTCCCCCCTTCCCTCCTGGCTTCAGACTGGAAAAGGGAAAAAAGCCCCACTTTTGCTTCGTCACTAGAAACCCGGTCATCTGAGTCAGCCGAGCCAGGTGACGTTAGGCCGACCCGGGCTCCGGCTGGCAGAGCGGAGGCGCTGCCACGAAACTCGTACCTGCGGCTAAGAGCAGGTGAGTCACAGCACCGGTTTATATCTTTATGACATAACTTTTTATTTCCGCCTCGATCCGCTCCACTCCCCTTGTCATCTGAAGCGATCACAACGAGGAAGAAACTGAGCGCAGAGGTCTGTGTGATAGGGCAGGCGGACCCGAGTCGGGCCGTCCTCCCTCTGCCGGGCTCCTCCTCCCGCCCCCCTTCAGCAGCCTCGGGGACTGGAGCTGGAGGCGACCGTCTGGTTTCTGATAGGGAAAGGTCAGGGGGAGGGGACATCGCCCCAAACACGCGCGTCCGCCGGGCGAGCGAGGGCCCGGGCGCGGGAACGCGTCTGCGCTGCCGCGGAGGTTCCAGGCAGAAGCCCGAGACGGGCCGGAGCGGCGCCAGGTCGGGCCTCTGACCTGGAGCGGCCGGCCTGGGGTCTCGGGGGCTCGCTCGCTCGGGTCCTCATAATCGGTCCTGGACGTTGGTGGGAAACTCTCCCCCACGCAAAGTCCCTTGACTCCCGTGGGGCCCTGGCTGGTGCATTGCCCACTCGTCCTGGGCGGAGAGACCAGCTGAAGTGACTGGCGGATGGGCGCCGAGTTGGTGATAGGTTGGGAGACGGTGTGTGCGGGTGTGTGCCTGTATGTGTGTGTGTGTGTGTGTGTGTGTGTGTGTGTGTGTGTGTGTGTGTGTGCTGTGCCGCCTATAGAGCCACTTGGCTTCCTTAGGTACAATAAAATAACATTTTTCTTAAAGCGACTAAGAATCCACACAATATTCTTGTTTTGCAAAGTTTTAAAAATGTCATTAATCTCATTTTAAGAAATGTGTTGTAACTTGTCTTCCAAACAGATACCTTTTTTCCCCCTTGTGCTTTGTTCTTTTAAGTCTCTCTTGCTTGAAATCTGGCAAGAGAATCACGTTAAATCCTTGAACCAAACAAATCTCTTAAATCAGCAGGAGAGCAGAGAGGGTGAAGATGTGCAGTTAAGGAAATAAAAAAAGATAAAAGCATCGGATTACAATGCCTTTTTTTTTTATAACAAAAAGGGGGGGAGGAGTGTTGAAAAACGTCACGTTGCGAGGAAAGGAATGAGAGTGAAATTAAATCCACCTGGAACCTCCCCACCGCAGCCTGCTTTTGCGAGGTCGTCCCATCAGTTTGTGTAAATGTATCTGCGAATGTGTGTCACACACGAATGCTTTTGTGCGGAGTTCCCATCAGCAGCCGGACTTGGGTTCCATTTGTACAGTACACGGACGCTGAGCGGCTTGGTGGGGGACTTTCAGTGCTAATGAACTTCCTTGTTCCTTCGCACGGTGCTTCTCCGATGCCCTCTTGGCTCTGCAACATCCAGGAAGACTAGGGCATTTCCTACGGATGGTAACAACTTAGTAGTAGCGTTTAGTGTACAAGAAGCTGGTGCTTTGGGGGTGGGGGTGGGAGGAGCTGTCACCCTAAAGGGGGTTAATTCAAGTATGAAGTAGTCTTGTTAGCTCACGTCCCAAACCTACGGGTCTCATCTTTTCATAAAAAGTTGACTTAAGAAAAAACAAAGTCCACCGTTCATAGTGTAAATGTCCGAAGCCAGAGTTCTCCCCCAGGCCCCTTTAAAGCCCGAGATCGACGGTGCAGAATCGACTCTGCCCGCTTCAGACCCTTGCTTGATTCTGCTCGGGAATTCCCGGGCCCGCGCCCCCGGAGATCCCCACGAACACGGCGCCTCCGTTCGCGGAGGGGGGACGCCGGGTCTCCAGCAGGCGCCTTCGGAGGGCGCCGCCAGGCGGGCCTGGGTTGAACCTCTCCCTCGCCCCGCAGCCTGCGAGTTCACTTCTCAATGTCCGGGGCCAGGAGGAAGGAGAGCCTCTCTCCATCTCGGCGGCGGCATTCCAAGACCCCTGGCCCATTCGGGAGATGCGTGTCGAGTGGAGTGTCCCCAGAGGCCGGGCGGGCCGTTTCCCCGGGGTGTGAAAGCGAATCCGCAGGCCCCGTTGGGCCTTTGACTTATAGAAGGCGTGCGGGCATCCGGACCTTAACGCTGCTGCCCGGGCGTGAGCGGGCCAGTCGGCAGCCCGATGACCTCTTTTCCCACCGGGGCCCTTACGCCACTGCGAGTTGCGCCTTGCAAGGATTGTGCTGCTCGAGGGAGGGCACCGGACCCGCCTGCAGGCCTGGCGAGG
>NW_007252766.1:178511-182097 GCF_000164805.1 Carlito syrichta | reverse complement strand
CGCGGGAGGGGCGGCACTCGGTCTGCCGCCCACCCGGCTGCCTCTGTTGACGCGTCCCAGCAGGATCTGGCTGGGATCCCCGGCCGCAGGGTGAAGCTGAGGGCGACGCGGCGAAAGGGGGCGGGAAAGGCCGCGGGCTCGCGTCCCGGGCCAGCCGGCGGCCTCTCGCGGCCGCGGGGTCCTTCGGTTCAGCAGCCCCGCGGGGTGGGCAGAGAGCAGGGCCCGGGGCGGCGGGACTCTGAGGTGCCCACCGGGGTCTCTCGAGGGCTGCCCTCTCCTGATCTCCCTAGTCTGCCCCCTTTCCTTGCCGACGCTGCCCCGGACGGGGCTACGGTCAGGTCACGGCCGCCGTGGGCCCAGCCGCGCTCAGCGCGGGGTGGTCCGAGGCCCCCGCGGGCCCGCGCCCCCACCCAGATAAGAAGCTTAAGTCCTCTTGCGGGGGCAACCGGATGCAAGGAAACCAAGACCTACGGGGTGCGAAGCCGACCCCTGGCGGGGACCCGGCTGGCTTAGCAGAGGGGAAGGCGTGGGTCGTGGAAGCGGCTGCTCACACCTGAGTGCGCCCGGCCTCTGCGCCTGGAGGTGCGGGCCGGGCTGGACGCCGGTCTGAGCGCCGCGCCGGAGAGGGCGGCCCGCGGCGCCTGCCTGCGGCATTCGCGCGACCGCGGGGGGGAGGGGGCGGCGGCCCAGGCCCGCGGGGCCCACCGAGGCACGGCTGGTCAGAGGCGCAGGCGACGCAGAGCAACCTGGGCTGGGCCCCGCTCGAACTCCGGATCCTCCCCTCTTTCTTTTCTTCTTCTTTCCTCCCACCTTTCTTTCCCTCCCTCTTCCTTTCATCATAAAGGAATTAATTCACAACTCACTAGGCGTCCGACCCCCCGGGGGTGGGGAGTCGGAGGCTCTGGGACCACCTGGCCGGCCTTTGCAGGCAGTTCTGTGCGGAGTCCTCTGCTGTGCCCCGCGGCACCCATGGCCGTGCGCGCGCGCGCGTGTAACCAACATATATACATATCTAGGGCTTTCCCTTTTTTTATTGAAGCCAACAAAAACAGCTGCTCGGTTTGTCCCTTCTCCCACTGCTCCTCCAGCGCCACCGGGTCCCTGAGCCGCCCCCGGTGCGAACCTGGGTCGGCCCGCAGCCGGATGTCGGAGCCGGAGCTGCTCCCCACCCGGCCTCGCCCGCGGGCGGCAAAACCGTCCCTCTGGCCGTGAGAGAGCGTCGCCTTGCCAAAATCAACTCGCATTTTCATGTATTCAAATTAGAGAGGTTGGGAAGGGCGATCTGTCCTCTTGGGCAATCAACAGCCTTGGAAGGGAAGGAAGACGTGCCCCGACGGTCCCCGCGGAGAACGGGAGTCGCCCTCCTGCGAGGCCCCGGGAGCCGAGGCGGCGCCCCCGTCTGGGCTGGGTCTCTGCGGCCTTCGCACCTCTCCAGGAGGCCGTGGCCCCCGGTCGCCCCAGTTACAGTTCACGCCGGTCAGCGCCCGCTGGAGGACGCACTCAGCAGCGGTGACTCCCTCTGAGGAGCGCGGTCTCCTCGGGCTTTCCGGTCTACTTAAAAACTCTAGATCGGTAACAGAGGGAAGGGGCCGGGAATGCACGCGTCACACACAGAGATGGAAAATTGGGGGGGGGACGCGAAGTCGCTTAGGTCTGAGTCACAGCAGAAAGGACCAGAGCGGGGGAGGACCTACTGTGTGCCACAGACTGAGCAAGGGGGCTTGAAGATCCCGACGTTTCCCCGCCCCCCAGTTCTGGTGTGGAGAGCCGGAAGGGTGGAAGCCCGGGCGAGGGGAGCCCAGGACCTCGACCTCTCCCCACCGAGAGAAGTCTGCGTTAATGGGGAGCGGTGATGGAAGCCGAGGAGCTTGGAAAAGCCAACGCATTTCATCTCTTGCCTCAAGGCTGGCAGCTTAAACCTAAATCCTTCCCGAACTTCGACTAGTGTTTGGCTTCTCTGTCCCCCGCCAGCTAGCCCCTCCAATCCACATACACATCCGCCCGCCCCCACCCCACATCCAGGAGTTTTCCCACGGTCCCTCAGTTGAACCCGGTGGTTTAACTTTGGCTAGTCAAATATGATTACCCTCAAGTTACACAGCTTTGTTTAACAGATACTTTAGTAACAATCATATAAATCACGGCCCACACTTGGAAATAAAATAAAACCTAACAGTGCATTCTAGGCTTTTAGATTCCATGGTTTCAGCTTTTAGATTCCCTCCCTAATTTTGAAATTGTGCTATCAACTGATAGAAAGACTACTGGCTTGATTAGGAGGTGATATTCATTACTTAAAATAAAAATTCGATTGGAGAGCACTGTTGGGCGGCTGTTTCTGGGATTTCCCATAGCTTTTCTAACCCCAGAGGAAAGTTTCGTTTTAAAAGTCGTCCATTTGTTTGAAGGGTTTTTGTTTTTGTTTTTGTTTTTAATCTTTCTTGTTTTATGGACCACAGAACAAAAAGCGCCTATCCCAGCTTGCTGGGAGGTTTGCTTCTAAATTAGAAACGCCATGAAGAGGACTCCTTGGCAGCGTTTGCTTTTTGCTGGGATACCCGCGATTTGGAGGAACTCTGGCCACCTTCTGAATGCTGCGTCTTCGGTTGCCCACCAGTACCGTGGGTCAAAGTAAAGACACGCAGCAGCCGCCCTTGGTTACCTGTGGTGACAGACCAGAGCATCCTCCCGCGGGCCAGCGAGAACTCTGTAGACCTATCCCAGCGAACGGAGCCCTGCCCTGCTTAGGTCCACACCTTGCTCTGCCAGGTTCTTCTCACTCGCTGACAGCAAGTTCCATCTGTTTCTTTCGCATTTGGTGTCTTCCCTTATGTTCTAGAATCGCCCTGAGGGCAGGAACCGCCGTGGGGTTCCCGCTGCCAGAGCAGAGCCAAGAGCACAGCGGACTTTCAATAAAGATTTGTTGTCAACCGATTAACTATCTACCCCAGCCCAGAGATTGGCCAAGGCTAGCTTCAGGCAGAGAGGGATTCCTGAGTCTAGAGTCCATCTCTGCTGCCCCCGAGGGAGGCGATCCAGCTGGGTGTCCTGGGAAAACAAAGGCCCCGGGGAAGGAAGAGGCCGACAGACTGAGGTGTGAAGCACCGCGCGCGACAGCTGCTTCTGACACAACCGACAGGGTCTCAGAGCCCCGGGGCCCCTGGGTTTCCAAGCCCACGGGCCGGCTCTTCCCCGGGCATCGATGCCTGCTTTTAACCAAAGTCGTCGGGTGACATGATCAAATCAGAAATGCTCCCCTTCCCGGATAGCTGGACGTCGGCGGGATGGGCGCGTGCGCGCTGCCCCTGTGGAGCGGCCCACGTGGGACCCAAGACAGGGACTTCGCCTTTCCTCGCCGCGGCAGGCGGCAGCCGCACCTTTCAGGAACAGAGACTGACTCAACGTTACGGAACCCCATCCATTGTCCATCAGGCAACACGCTTCACTCCGAGATGTAAAGGAAACGTCCGTGTTTACATACTATGTTTAAGCGGGCAGACAAATAACGCCGAGCCCACGCGGTCAGGCGAAACAGCCTTGCTCCAGAGCTCTCGCTGCGTCCGCGGTCGCGTCCCGGCCCGGGGGC
>NW_007252766.1:169612-177978 GCF_000164805.1 Carlito syrichta | reverse complement strand
GCCCTCCCCCCCCACCTCCCACCGGCCAAGTGCGGGGGTTCAGTCGTAGCCCGGGGTCTGCGCCGCAACCTCCCTGCACCCCATTCGGAACCCGGTCGCCGTGGTCCGGGAGCGGGACTCGGAACTCGGGTCGAGCCCGACCCACCTTGGAGACCTGGCTCTTGGGTTTGAGCAGATCTGGCGTAGATTTGTTTTCTTTTAAACGCCTTCCTCACCCCACTGGCCTCCTCCCGCCAAAATACCTTCCATTGTGAATCGCTGGTCTCCTTTGACCTCCTCGTGACCCTCCCCCCACACCCCCGCCAAGAGAAGTGGTTTCAATAAATAAAGCCCGGTGCTGGGGTTGAAGGTCAGTTTACACTGGAGCAGGAGCTTCAAAAACTCCTGCAGGTGCTGGAATGGGAACACACCAGGCCACTGTCCCGAGAGCTGAGGGGGGAGGAAGTGAGGACGAGAGAAGGTGGGTGGCGATGCAGCCTGGGCGTTAGAATCGGGGCAGGGGAGTGCGGTTAGGAAGGAGCCTGGCCCCGGTGCCACCGACCTCGAGTTCGGCTGGCGCACGGGGCAGACTTCCTGGCCGCAGCTTCCCTCTTTTCCAAACGAGGAGCATGGACCGAAGCCCGGAGTCTGGCACTGTGGCCGTAGGAGCAAAGCCTGGCGCAATAGAGTCAGACCGGGTGACCCACCCAGGGGAGAGGACCTGTGTGAACCCAGGAGCGGAACCGACACGGTAGTTGTGGCGGCGGTGCGTCGGAGGGCATGAAGACGCTTGGATGGTTGGTACAGGGAAGGGTTCCCTCTTTTGTGCTGAATATCTCATTTTACGTCTGTGTTTCCTGGTACGTTTGGGGCAAACGCTGTTTCGCTTTCCACTTCTCAGCATCTCCAAAGACAGCAGCCGCAGGAGAGAAGCGTATACCCGTGCCTGTCTCAGGCCTGTAATCCCAGCGCTTTGGAGGTGGAGGCGAGAGGATTGCCTGAACCCAGGGGTCTGAGACCAGCCTGGGCAAGTTGGTGAGACCTCCTCTCTACAATAAATCAAAGAAGTTAGCCGGGTGTGGTGGCACGAGCCTGTGGTTCCAGCTACTTGGAAGGCCGGAAGGATCGTCTGAGTCCAGTAGATCGATGCTGAGGTGGTCGCGAGTGTGCCACTGCACTCCAGACTGGGCGACAGAGTGAGACTCCAACTAAAAAAAAACCAAAAACAAAAACAAAAAAAATAATGATCAGCCTGGGAAACTTGTTGAGACCCCATCTCTGCAATAAATAAAAAAAATTAGCTGGATGTGGTAGTGCACCTGTGGTTCCAGCTACTGGGAAGGTTGAGGTGGAAGGATCACCTGAGCCCAGTAGGTGGAGGTTGCGGTGACCATGAGTGTGCCACTATACTCTAGCCTGGATGACAGAGTGAGACTCCAACTTAAATAAAGAAATGAAATAGAGAACCTTCACAGGATTCTGGGAACCTGGGCAGTGCTGGATGCTGGGACACGTAGTAGCAGGTGATGTGGACCTGCATTCGAGGTGTGTCTCCCAGTGCTCCCCCTCCTGGTCTTTTGGGTCACCCTGCTGGCTCGCTGATGTCGTGGTCCCTCCCAGTTGCAGTCAGAGAGCAGGAGGGAACTCCCAGGTGGGACTGGCCAGCCGGTGGGGCCTCAGTCTCAGGGTCCACCCAGACCCTGCCTGGAACTTCCTCTTGATCTCCCCAACAAGAGTTCTCCACCTAGGTCAGCAATGAATGGACGAGGAACAGCACCATCCAATGGGGATCCAGAGACGGCATCAGGCCCACATGAAGGGCCTTCTGGGGGAAGGAGGCTCAAAGGGTGAGGAGATGCCAAGTCCCGCACCTCCCACCCTACAGACCATGCAGAACCCGCCAAGGCCAGCGGGACAAATTGTCCCTCGCTACACCCTTCAGTCAAAGTGGGAAGACCCTGTCCTCAAGAGCCTGCCTGTGGGCTCCCCAGGGTTTCTGAGATGGTGGTTTGGGCCTGGGGTTTACTTGTTGAATTTGCGGACATCAGGTGTCTGAGGCATCCCTCTCTCTCAGGCTCCCACCCCACCATTGTCCTGACTATGTGGACTATGCAGGCAAATACAGGTTGTGGCCTGATCCAGGAAGAATCCTTGAAGGAGATGGTGGGTGAGGCAGGTAAAGGAGAGGAAGATGAGAAGCTGAGCCTGGGCTTCTAAGAGGCCACTCTGCTCGCAGCACCTGAACTTGGGGAAAGCTGAGATGGGCAAGCAGGACCCTTGATTTCACCCAGACAATTTCTCCTCCCTCCTCGTCTCTTCTCGTGGACACTTAGAAGGAACTTATGACTAATTTAGAGAAGTATGTTTCAGACATTTTCTAAGATCCTGAAAATCCAAGGTGTTATTAGCTCAAGGAAGCTTTGGTTGCTATCTTTGAAAATTATTTGATTTAAATTCCCTAAAAAAGTTTCCTCCAGGTGGGGGGTGGGGTGGGGAGGTGGGATTGGCAGTGGTGGGAATCTGCCAGGGGGAAGGGGGGGCATACCTCATCAACTGCACAATGAATATTTGTATACCTAACCCTGAATTGTACCCCACAATTTTAAAATAAATATTTAAAGGTGGAGGAAAAAAACAGAGATGAGAACATAGATACATACAGAAGGATGACCATATGAGAACACAGGAAGAATATGGCATCTATATGCCAATGAGAGAGACCTCAGAAGAAACCAATCCTGCCAACATCTTGATCTCAAACTTCCAGCCTCCAGAATTGTGAGAAAATAAAATTTCTGTTGCTGGGGAAAAAGAAGTTTCTTCCTGGGAATCCAAGTCCATCTGAAATGGAGCAAGCATACCGAGCCTATGGTGTACCCTTCAAATATTAGAGACATTAAATGTTACCTTGCATGTAAAAGAAAGCTTAGTGGGATGCTGAAGCTTAATTAAGACAAACAATACAGTGTGCAAAAAGACCAAATCACGAAAGGGTTTCCCCAGATATAGACCCATCTGCTGAAGTGAAGATCAGGAGCGGGCTAGTCCTTCTGACGGAGGAAGTTGAAAGGGACCGCAGTTCAGTTGTGCAGCCAGGACGCTCTCAGGAAAAATGTCCCGCCAATTCCAGCCAGGGCTTGTATGGGCTAAGAAGGTCCTGTGTTCAGGCTCTAGTAAGTTTTTGCATTCTGTTTCACTCAGTGATCAGAATCCAGATGGATAAAATAAAATATTTCCCTCACTGGGGAACGGAAAAACAACAGACATCTTCAAAGCTTATTAATTTTCCTTGGATTGGCATTGGGGGAGGTGAGTATGAGGGAAATGGACTGGTATACAGAAGTCTCAGGCAGTGATCTCTGGCTAAATGCAGCTTCTGTTTTTACAGCTTACCCGGGAGAGCTGTTAGTTTTTCTAAGCATAAACCGAGCATTGGTTCTCTAAGCTCAATGTTTAGGCTACAAAGCACATACAGCAGTCTTACATACCTACCTTTGGAAAAGGAACGGCTCTGACCTCAAAGTCAGCAAAATCTCTAGTGCATTACCATACTTGGTGAACACCTAAGCAAAGCCCTTTGGAGGTGTAAAGTGTAACTGGAATGCTAAATACCAGCCACTACCTCCAAGAAAAATAAACCCTTAATTCCCAGCCAAGTACACCTGCTTTGGACTAGGCTTATTAGTGTTATTTGTATCTTTTCTTTTCAAATGGGTGGTTTTACTCACAGGGTTTCCTTTCGGCTCAATGCTTGCTATTTTTAAAATCTTGCCTTAAGAGTCCTGAAACCAGGCCCCCGTGCCAGACTTCTGAGGCACTCCAGGGAAGAACGGTGGCTGGCTTCCCAGGGGTCCATTCCTGAACGCCACAAGCTCAGATGTCAGAACACCCTCAGAGCTTATGGTCTGGAAGGAAGTCTGGCATATGTTAATTAGGTCACAGGGTGAGCAGGTGCTTGGAGGGGCCTGGAAGTATCAATGCCAGGGAATACTCTGAGACAGGGAAACTGTCTCAACACGATGGTTTCTGTAGCTCAATGGCAGCACAGGCAACTTTGGTAGGGACTCTGCTGGCCATTCTCTGCTGTACTCCCAGGCTCCCTTCTCTGCCCAGTCCTCAGCCCCGAGGCCAATCTCTCTGGAGCACATTACCCAGTCTTCCTTGCCTTTGGGCTTCCAACTGGTTTGACCAAAACGGGGACAACAGTGCAGGAATGAAGGGCAGGAGGAGAGAGTGAGGTGAGTGCTTATTCCTCCTGCTTTCTCCCTCCATCACTTGGCTTTGCCTTTACTTCCCCTCTCTGTCTACAGCTCCTGTCAGGTGGCTCCTCCTCCACAGCTTCAGTCTCTCCAGTTTCTGTGAATACATCTTTCCCCCCCTTTCCCCTTCAGATCAAAGGTGGTGCTACCTCCCTGGTGTTGCCAGACCTCGGGTGACTCGTTATGTCTTGTCAGTTTCCTTTAATCCCACCTTCAATTCTTGTATTTTCTCCCCCAGGAAAAGTCTTTTGAGCATGACATTTGTTAGCATGACATTTGTTGCATTTGCCCTGACTGATGCAGAGAGGAAGGAGGACTCATGGAAGTGAAGGATGGTGTCTTCAGTTCATTCCAATGTCGTCTTCATGTTGTAACTCATCAACAAGCTCTGTGCCTTCCCCATCGCCATCTTGAAGTATGGCCATGAAGACTCCAAGGCTTCTATGGTGCCTGGTGTCTGCAGGCAAGGCCACCTCTGGGTCTAGACGGGGAGCAAATGCTGAAGTTATTTGCTTCACACTCATCATTATAATTTGCTGATTTGCATTTGATATGATCGTGAAAGTAATTGATGCCAAGATCAAATGTTGATAGTATCCAAGATTTTCTGACCCTCTGTAAATTGACCTTTGCAATAAATGAAGAACTGAGACTTTGGCTAGTGGTGAGTTACTAGAACCAGACACTGGACCAGGTAGGTCCAGTGATGGAGGGGACCATTGGTAATGTTCATGCATGTTCCCCAAGGCCTCAGAAGTGTTGGCTTCTCATCTCCAGAATGTGAAGACGACAGCTCTGTTCTCTTCAGGCCTGTGTTCTGGCAACAACTCAGTCTTGACCAATGCTAAATCAGTGACATTATCTAGGTGTGACTCTCAGTGAGAATTTTATGTGCCAGGTGCTGTGCTAGATACTAACGATGCTAAATTTAAGACAAGATTCTGCTTTCTTATGATTAAAACAATGTTTCAATATCATAATTTAAAAGTTTTGCATATTTCTATGTAGATAAATTTCATGACATTGTAATTTCTGGGTTAAAAGGCACTCAAGTATTTAGGACCCTTTGAACCATTTTACTACATGACATCTAGCAGGATGTCCTCAGAAATCTACGTGTGATCTTGTTTCCTCATTCTCTTGCACACACTCTGTTACCAACTCTGTAATTTGATTGAAAATTGCATACCATTGTTTTAATTTGTATTTATGAGATTAGTTGTGGAGTTGAAGATTTTTATATTTCTGTTGGCCATAATATTTGTTTTTTGGGGAATTACTTGGTCCCACCTTCTTTAGCCAATTGAAAACAAGTATCCATTTGTCATCTACAGAATATCGATCCCATGTCTTTTGTAAGTGCTGTGAATATTTCATTTGCATTATAATTTTATTTTTTAACACTAGATGTTTCCAAAAAATCAATATTTTTATTTGTAATTTCTGCCTTTTATGATTTAGTGCTTGCAAGTCTTATGTACACAAAATCAAAACCTTTCATCCAGTTAGAATTTAATTTGGTGCATGATATAAATTGAAGATATAGCATAATTATTTATTTTCCAAATGTTTAAATGTTTGGGCAGGCATTAATTGGGAGAAGCCTTGAATTCTCTTCAGAGAGCTATGTTTGGACTTTGTTCTTGGTGACACTTTGAAGGTGTGGCACTGGGAAGTCGCAGTGGGTCTACTTTCACTTGTGGTGTAGTGAATATTGGGGCTTCACACCGCATGGCAGGAGGACTGGTAGGTGATTGCTGGCAAGGGACAAAAGCTGAAGGGAATCATAGTGTTTCAATGACTGTTTGATAATTTTATGCTGCTCTTCTGGGTCTAATTCCCTTCTCTTTATGATGGCACCAAAAGTATTAATATTTTCATAAGAAGGCCTTACAAGATCAACAACAAAATTGAAATACCTTTAGATAAACACTTAACTTATCCTTCTCCTCCTCTTCCCTCTCCCTTCCTTTTTTTCTCCCTCCCCTCCCTCATGCTCCATCCCTCTCTCTCTCTCTCTCTCACTGTCTCTCTGTGAAACTAGTCCTAAAAGACTAGAAGAGAGTTCCTAGCGCAGAATTACTAAGCCAGGGGACCTCAAATGAATTTTGTAATCTCTTCGAGCATCAATGCCTTATCTGTAAAACAATAATAATAGTACCTAGCTTATGGATTGTATTATCCTATGATATGGATACCTGAATACTTAGTTACCATTTCTTGATTATAACAAGTATTAAAGAACAATGTTTATTACCATCTAAATTGTTTCCTGACTATATGATAGACATATTTTAAGGTTACATTAACTTAAGATTTTTTTTCAGTTTAGAAACATGACCTATACGTTATTTTTGTGCAGCATCTACAGTGGTACCATGAACAGTTAGTGACTTCACAAACACTTTGGCTATTTGTTTATTATTTTAATTAGCACAGAAAAGCAATTTACTTGTGGCATGAAGGGGCTGCTTCCACAGTGAGGGTAAAGCTGCCCTCACAGAGTGCCCAGGACAGTGGGATGTGTTGTGAGTGCAATGAAACTTCAGGGATGGAAGGTCCTTTTCTGCAGAATGCTTTTCATCATTTAAGCATCCAGCAACCATTTCTTGAACACATTGTGCTAGGGAGAAAAGTAAACAAACAAACAAATAAACAAACAAAAACCAGTGAACTAAGATGATCATCTCCATTTTACAGATAAGGATGCAGAAACCCACAAAAGTAAAGCAATTTGCCCACGTGACAAAGCTGGGCCTCCCAGCCTGGCTTTATCTATCTCTAGCCAGGCATCCCTCGCCAAGGCCGAGGTCGCCTGTGAGGCCCGAGGTCACCTGTGTGCCTCCAGTTCCATAGTTGGGCTGTTCAGGGGCCCAGCTTAGGGAACTGTGCAGAGCAGAGCATTGTCTTGAACTTCCGGGAATCATGTTGCCCCCTTCCAGCTTGTGGAGTCCTATGGAGGACCTCTAGAAGGTTTTATCTGCCATGCTCCCACCTTGTTCTACAGTTGCCCGAGTATCTGGAGACAGGCGATGGTAGAGGAGAGGGATATAAGACAAACATGTGAGGGCCTACTAAATGCCCAGCACTGAGCAAAGCGCTTGCATCTACACGACTGTATCTCATTGGTTTTTCTTTTCCTTTTTGCGCTTTTGAAAAATGGCGAACTATCACACAGGAAGATGAACACAACAGAAAGCGGTGGTTTATCACAAAGAGAACATCCAAGAAGCCATCACCAAGGTTAAAAGACAGAATGTGGCTAGCATCCCACGACTCTACCCGGTGCTGCCTGTCCACTCACCATCACCTTCCCCCTCCCAAGAGGACGACTCTCTGGATTTTTATGTTTATTACTTTCTTGTGTGTGTTTGTAACGTATCACTGAGCAGATGCCCATCAGCACCAGGGTTTTTGGATTCTGTATGATGGAATCACACAGTGCATACCCCTCTGTGTCTGGCCTCTTGGCTCAATATTATGTCTGTGAGAGTCATCTATACCGTTCTCCAAAGCTGAAGCCTGTTCGTTTCCTTGATGAATAGTATTGCTTTCTGTTAATTTATGAATCTTAATTTTGATAAACATTTGGATTGTTTTCAAATTTCAGCTCTTTTGAATGAAACCGCTATGAATATATATGTTTCTTGGTGCGCGTTTACATGCATTTCTGTTGAGAGTGGAATTGCTGAACTGTAGAGTATGTGTATGTTCAACTTTAATAGATAATGTCAATTATTACTTCCTATCTTAGACCACATCTAAAATTCGAAATACAGCTGAATTCTAAAGTATAATAAGAACTTTCCGAAAGTCTGAATCTCATGCCCTCGACTTCAATTTTCTCTTTACCGTTTGGGTTCCAGGTGGACAGCGCCGAAACATCTCGCCCGAAATAGACCCTTCACCGGCACGTATGTGTTTAAAGACAAACAAAACAAAACAGATTTAAGGCTCATGGTCCAGCAACATTCGTTTAGAGGTAGAAAGAGCAACAGTGCAAAGTCAGCAGTTAGTTAAGCTGGGGTAAAGCAGCCAACCCACGAGGATCTTTGGGACCAGCGTCTTCACCACCAGGAAAGGTGGAGTCCGGGTTTGGGGTCTGAGTCGAGGCCGCCCTGCCGTCGG
>NW_007252766.1:159093-169592 GCF_000164805.1 Carlito syrichta | reverse complement strand
GGGGTGGGGGTGGGAGGAGGGCTTGCGGCCCGTTGCTAGGCGACGGAGCGCGTCCTTCCTCCCTGCAGAGGCAGCTGAGCCCACTCGGGCCCCGGGCACGGGAAGGGCCGGTCGGACCCGCGGAGCTGGGGCGGCGGAGGCATCTCTTCGCCCCTGAGTGACAGCAGAAGCATCTCCGGAGCCGGGTGAGAGGGGGACGCGGGTGTGGATGCTGCGCGAAAGAGAGGCTGCGACCTTCGGGCGGGGCCCTCGCCCCCTGTCCCGCCTCTGCCACCCAGTGCGGCGGGTTTCGCCTGGCCCCAGTCAGGGCGGGAGCTAGGGCTGGGGGGTTGGGGCCGGAGCCGTGGGCTGCCCTTCGTGCGACCATGAGCACGGCTTGGAGAGGAGCCCCAGGAGGGGAAACCTGGCGGAAGGGAAAGGCAGCCAGGTTGCGCCGGACCAGGCTGTGGGGAAAGGAGAAGAGGGGGTTAGGAAGGCGAAGGGGAGCCGGGCTTGGGGCTCGGCCTGCAATCCCGCGCTTTGGGAGGCTGAGGTGAGTGGATTGCCTGGGCCCGCGGGTTCGAGACCCGCCTGGGCAACTTGGCGAGACAGCATCTCTACAATGAATCAAAAAATCAGCCAGGCGCGTGGTGGCGCGCGCCTGCAATTCCGGCTACTCGGAAGGCTGAGACGGAAGGGTCGCTGGAGCCCAGCAGGTCGAGGCTGCGGTGGCCGGGAGTGGCCACTGCACTTCAGTCCGGGCGACAGAGTAAGACTCAGACTCAAAAAAAAAAAAAAAAAAAAAGGAAGGCAGGCAAAGGGGGAGGAGCTGCGGGAGGGTGAAAGGCCACAGAGGAGGGACTTCAGCTTCCATCGACCTGACTTCTGCTCTCCCTTCACAGGCCAGCTTGTCTTGGGCAAATCGTAACCACTAACTACTTAACCGTAACCTTAGCCAAACCTGAGCCACTAACTGCTCCCACTAGGGTCAATGTGTCTAATCTTAGAACAGAGAGCTCTTTGCTGAGCTCTTAGAACAGAGAGCTCTCCCTCACTGGCGGACGGTGGGACCTTGTGGGCTCCATGCGAGGATTGTTTGGCACTGGAGGCCCCAGACCCACAATGAAACGATTGCATTTTATTAATTTATGAGTCTGACCATTGCTGGAGTTTAAAGGAGGTCAATAGTTTGTTTGTTTTAACATGCAAATATAAAAGCTTAACAAATGACTTTTCTCTATTTACTTTATAGAGATATAATTTATATTCAATGAACTGCATAAACGGAGTTTGCACAATATACGGGGTACACTTTGATGAATTTTCGCAGAGGTATACACCTTTGAAACCATGACCGCCATCAGGAAAACTGAGCCTTTTTGTCCTTCTGTCCCCTTTGCTATCCACCCCTGCTATCCCCTTCCACCTCCCCCCTCCCCGCCCCCCAGTCAACACTGGTCTGCTGTGTGACACCATCGGTTGCATTTTGTAGGATTTTGTGTAGTCGAGAGCATATAGTATAATGCTTGTGTGTGTCTAGGTCGTTCACTTAGCATGCTGATTTGCCGGGAACTTTGCCTGGATTTACTGTGGCTTACGTGGTACATTTTGAAACTGGATAGTGTGAGTTCTCTAGCTTTGTTTTCTTTTCTAAAATTACTGTGGTGGTTTTAAGCCGTTTGAATTTCTGTATGCGTTTTATGGGCTGGTGATTTCTATTAAGAAGCCTGCTGGAATTTTGATTGGTATTGTGTTGTATCTGTAGATCTATTGGGAGAGAATTGTGATTTTAATGATATTGAGTCTTCCAAACTATGAGCATGGTATGTCTCCACTTAAGTAGGCCTTTGATTTCTGTAAACAATCTTTTATACTTTTCAGTGTTGCAATTTGGGGCATCTTTTGTTAGATTAATTCCTAAGTAGTCTGTGTTTAGGGGGAAATTAGTGTGAGTAAAAATTTTTTAAAATTTTCCAATTGTTGGCTACTAGTATATAAACATACAATTGATTTTGTACATTAATCTTGTATTGTGCAACTTTGATGCACTCATTAGTAGTTGTTTTATAGATTCCTTAGAATTTTTAACCTAAAATTTTTGTCATCTGCAAATAGAGACATTTTTACCTTTTCGTTTTTGATCTTTATTCCTGTTCTTTCTTTTCTTGTCATATTGCAATGGCTAAGGTCTCCAGTATAATGCTGAATAGACATGGTGAGAATGAGGCATTTTTGCTTTGTTTCCCGTTTTAGGGGGAAAGCATAAATATGACGTTAGCTGTAATTTTTCTGTAGATTCTCTTAATCAGATTGAGAATGTTCTCTGATTTACACTTTGCCCAGAATTATTTATTTATTTATTTATATCATGAATGGTTGTTGAATTATGTCAAGTGTTTTTCCACTATATTTTAAAACAGTTATATATTTTCTCCTACATTCCATTAATATTGTGAATTATATTGATTTTTAAATCAGTACATTTAAATCAAAATAGTTAAATCAATTTTTCAACCTTGACATCAAGCTCTATTTGATGAAACATATTATCTTTTTAGAGAACATGTTTTTAGATTTGATTTCCTAATATGTTGCTAAAGATGTTTGCATCTATGTTCATGAGGGATATTGATATGTGATTTTCTTTTTCCTTTTTTTTTTTTTAAAGAAACTTAGGTTTGGTATTAGGGTTATGTAGGACTCATGAAATTAGTGTTCCTTTCTCCTCTGTTTTCTGAAAAAATTTGTGTAACATTGGCATTATTTCTTTCTTGAATATTTGAGCGACTCACCCAGGCCTGGAAGTTTCCTTATGGTAAGACTTAGTAAAAATTATTAAAATACAGGGCTATTCAGACATTCTGTTTCTTGTGTTAACTTTAGTAAGTTGTAATATTCAGATTTGCTCATTTAATCTAAGTTGTTAGATTTGTTGGCATGAATTGCTTATTATATTCTTTTATTATCATTTAATATCTTTAGGATCTGTAATGGATGTTCTTCTTTCATTCCTGGTATTGGTAATTTTTGTGCTCTATTCTTCTTCTTCTTCTTCTTCTTTTTTTTTTTTTTTGAGTTGGAGTCTCAGTCCATCACCCAGACTGGAGTACAGTGGCATGCTCCCGGCCACTGCAGCCTCGACATGCTGGACTCCGGCGATCCTTCCGCCTCAGCCTTCCAAGTAGCCAGAATTACAAGCATGCGCTACCATGCCCGGGTAGTTTTTGATTTATTGTAGAGACAAGGTCTCACCAAGTTGCCCAGGCAGGTCTCGAACCCATAGGCTCAGGGAATCCACTCACCTCGGCCTCCCAAAGTGCTGGGATTACAGGCTGAGCCACCGAACCTGGCCCTCTCTATTATTCTGAAACAGTGTAGCTGGCAGGGGTGTTCAGTTTGGTTGGTATTGTTAAAGAACAAGACCTTGGCTTTGTTAATTTTCTCAATTATTTATTTATTTTTGTAGTGGGAGTCTCACTCTGTCGCCCAGGTTGGAGTACAGTGGCACACTCCTGGCCATCGCAGTCTCAACCTGCTGGGCTCAGCTGATCCTTCACCTCAGCCTTCCAAGTAGCTGGAGCTACAGACACACGCCTCCACATCTGGCTCATTTTTTGACTTACTGTAGAGATGAGGTCTCACCAAGTTGCCCAGGCTGGTCTCAAACCCACTGGCTCAGGCAAGCCTCTTCACCTTGGCCTCCCAAAGTGTTGGGATTACAGGTGTGAGCCACTGCGCCTGGCCAATTTTCTCAATTATTTTGTTTTTAATTTGATTAGTTTATGTCCTTATTGTTTCCTTACTTCTATTTACTTTGGGTATACTTTGTTTACTATTATCTTAAGGTGGAACTTTAGGTTATTGATAGTAGACCTTTCCAATTTTTGATTTAAGCTTTTAAACTATAAGTTCCCTTCTAATCACTGCTGTAGCTATTCCCCTCACATTCAGGTATATTGTTTTCATTTTTATTCTTATTCAGTCTAAAATATTTTTAAGATTTAGGTCAGGTGTGGTGGCTCATTCCTGTAATCCCAGCACTTTGAGAGGCAGAAGTGAAAGGATTGCCTGGGCCCAAGGGTTTGAGACCAACCTGGGCAACTTGAAGAGACCTCATCTCTACAATAAATAAAAAAATTAGCCGGGCATGGTGGTGCATGCCTGTATGTTAGAGATTTATGATAGTGCCTTTATAGGACTCTGAGGCTCTGATTTTATTTTCCTTAAAGCTTTAAAAAAAGTTTTCACCCTCTTCTCATATTGGATAAGTTCTCTTTTCTCTGACATCTCCATTTTGCCAGGCAAATTTTTATTGAAAAGGCTTTATTTTTCAGGTATAAAATTTCTGTTACAATTTAAAAAATTTCTCTCCCAAGATTTTGTCTTTTTATTCATCTCTAGCATACGAGTTCTGGCAATTAAGTTCGCAAACTCATCCTAGACAAAGTGCTACCTAGTTGAATGTCATTATGATCACCTTCGAAGTACTCTCCTTGGGAAGATATGCACCAAGACTAGTGCCTAGCCCACCTGTCAAAGCAGTTTTGGAACCCTTTTTCTGGAATGGCCATCAGAGCTGACATCATGAGAATGTCAGAGTTCAAATTAGAGCAGCAAACAGACATTAAATTTCTTGTTAAACTTGGCAAAGGTGGAACTGAAATCAGGGACCTGTTAGTCCAGTTTATGAGGATACTGCCATGAATAAAATGGCAGTATACAAATGGATTAAACGTTTTTCCTGAGGGGAGAGAAAGTGTCACTGGTGAAGAGAGGTCAAGACATACAATAATGAGCAGAACTGATGAAAACATTGCCAAAATTTGTGAATTGTGTCAAAATAGTTGGCTTACTGTGAGCAGTATAGCAGACTAAATAAACATCATCAGAGGGACAGTTACAGAAATCTTAATGAAAATCTTGACATGAGAAAAGTGTGTGCAAAAACAGTTCCAAAGGAGCTCTTGCATCACAACAATGCACTGGCGCACACAACACTGTCTGTGAGGGAGTTTTTAGCTAGCAAACAAATAACTATGTTGGAACTTCCTTCCTACTCACCTGATCTGGCCCCCAATGACTTTTTTCTTTACCTGAAGATAAAGGAAATGTTGAAAGGAAGACATTTTGATGACATTGAAGACATCAAGGTGATACAACAACAGCTCTGATGGCCATTCCAGAAAAGAGTTCCAAAATTGCTTTGACAGGTAGGTTAGGCACTGGTGTCAGTGCATAGCTTCCCAAGGAGAATACTTTGAAGGTGACCATAGTGGCATTCAGCAGTGAGACACATAGCACTTTTTCTAGGATGAGTTCACAAACTTGATTATCAGACCTCGTATTTTCCTTTACTTCATTGACCATAATTATAATAGCTACTTTAACGTCCTTGTCTAATAATGTCAACATCTGGGTCATCTCTGGCCTGGCATCTGTTGATTATATTTCCTTTTGAGAATGGGTCACTTCTGGGTCTTTTTATGCCACATATTTTTGGGTTATATCCTGGGCATTGTGAATTTTTTTGTTGTGTAGGGTCTGGGTTCTGTTATATCCCCTCTGAGGAATGTAGGTGTTTTCCATTGAGCTGGCAATTCAACAATCTAGACTCATTTTAAGCTCTATCTCACTCTCTTTGGTTGAAGGTTCAGTTCAGGCAATTCTCAGTTCAGTTTTTAAGGCTTTGCTGTGCTTCTTTGTGTTTGTCCCGTATGTACATGGTTCAAAGGTTAGTCTGAGACTTGTGTGGGTTTTAGACACAGTATTGGGGGGATTATCTTCTCTGGTTCTCTCCCCTCTTGAATTTCTGTCTCACTCCTCAGTGATGGTCGTTGCCAGGGCTCTTTCCCTGGCACTTCTGACCAGAAAGATGAAGGGTTTGCTGTCAACATTTTCAGCACTTGCACTATGCCATTCTGCAACTAAACACTATGTTTAAGGAAAGGCCACAAAAAACCTGGAAGCTCATCTCCAGGCCAATGTTTCCACAAGCTTTGACTCTCCTCCACAGCCTACCTATTTTTGCTTACTCTTAAGAATCCTTAGGTCATTAAAACAAAAACAACAACAACAAAAAACTTGTCCAGAGTTTGTAAGTTGGTGTGAGGGATTGGTCTATAGAATGTAGCTATGAGACTCCAACACACTGCTTTTGAAATGGAGGGCATGCAATAGTTGACAAATCAAAAGCACGATGAAAATTAAAACAAAACCCACAGTCTTTTATTTTTAAATTTTAGCTATTTAAGCAATTAGATAAATAAACTCCGAGAAGGAAAGAGAAAACAGGGAGAAGAAAAAAGCAGCAAGAGTATTTTGTTGCTCCATTAGCTGTTATATATTTATATATGTATGTATTGTTGAATTTGAATGTATTTTTACAAGGGATCTGGGCATCCTCTATGTGATGGTTATAAAGAGCTGATAAGTTTTTATAACCATGGAAATTTCTGTGGGTTTCTGAATAGTTTAGAAAAAAGTTTCTTCTGAGCTTGAAAACAGCCTTTTCTCTAGTTTCTATTACCTTTTAAATGAGCACATATAAGTGGTAGTTACTATTGTTGATATTATTACGATTAAAGGCAACAAAACAAGTATTATGGAAGGTATGCAAAAATAAAAAGATACCATTATCCCATTCTGTTAGCAAAGTCATTAAATTGTATATTTCCTTGATACTTTTTTTGTAAGTTATGATCAGGGCACAAATAGATCTCATTTCTACTACTGATATTTCAAAAGCAAATATTGTTTTCAGAATATTTTTACTTATCTTACAATGCTGAAGATTTTACTATATGAGAAAGACTGTCTTTGGGCTTAGAAGTTTCTTTTGGACCTTTTAGTGTTGGAAGTTGACATTGGCATGAAATTTAGGAGGTACGTAAACTGCAGTGATGTTTGGCTATGGACCTAAGATAACCCACGCTGTGTTCTGAATGGGTCATCCTTTGTATTGAGGTACTTTGACTATATATAGGAAGAGGTAAGACCAGCTGGGCCCACTCCCAATGTAATACTCTGATGAGCTAGGCCTAAATAGGTAGGACTCCTTTCCCTCTGGGAGATGGGCTAATGTAGCTTGCAACCAAGTCATCTGGTGATCTGTTCTGACTTGAGTTAGAGTCTAGACCAGAGTTTTGGGTTTTCTGTTGTAATTCAAGGAGCTGCCACAATTGCAGGAAGCAGAGATCAACCTGCAACAGAGTAGAGAGAATTCATGCAGGAAGTTGTCCTTCCCCCCTCCCCCCACCCAAACTTAGCCATTTCTGGCCAGAGAATTTTCTCCTTATGTATAACCTGGCTTTGCAAGAGAGGAGAAAAGGCTGATTCTTGGCCCTTCTGATTACTTCACCGCTGATTACTTAAACCTCCTGATAGAAGAGACAGAGTTCCAACAATTGGGAAACAAGAGGAGAGTAAAATTACTGCTTGAGTTCCAAAGATTTTAAGAGCATTCTGCTCCATTTTAAAGTTTAGGGCAAACTTACTCAACTTGGATTGTGAACACATGATGTATATCAATACTTTCTCCTTTTGGGACTACTACATTATTTTTTCTTGAGTATCTCCAAGCTAGAACTAATCTCTCCAGAGATTAAGAGAAAAAAGATAGCATGTTGTTTTCTCATGAGATTGTATGTTTAAAAGTCATTTTACTTATTTTGCATTATAGAAGGGTGGATGGGGAAGAATGTCACCAAGCTTTGATGGACTGGCCCATGGGGCGTGGGGTTACCACCTACAATGAATGCACAACAGAAGCTCTTGTCAAATGTAGAAGCTCTCTTTCCTGTTGGTGTGTTTTTAGATATAGAGAGCAACTTTCCTATGAAGAACTCTCAGGAATGTACTGAGAAGTGTTAAACAACTGACACTTGATAAACTCCAAGAGCAAACCAAGGGCCTGGGAGAAGTCGGGAAGGGCATCCAAAGCAGGAACTAAGACATAACAAAGGGAAGTGCTGGTGGGAGAGTCAAGTCAGCTTCTCATCAGGTATTTATGTACTTCTGGTCTGTGCTCTGTTTCAGTTACTACCTTCCAACCTTTTGCAGGAAGAAATGCAGATGATGTTGCTATGAACATATGGCCATCTGTGCAAACAATAGCAGAATGTGAGGAGAATTATGTAGCATTTTTTTTAACATAATAAAACATTTTCTAAAGGGCTTTAGAAATCATTTCTAATGTTCATTTACTATGACCTGGAAAACCATTATTTTCACTTGTTAACACAACTTCTTGGTATGGATAGAATTGCATTGTCCGAGGTCTAGTCATTGGCGAAGCTAGATAAAGAATGAAAGCCTTGTGCCCCACATCTTTAAAATAAAAGAAAAAGAAAGAAAGAAAGCCTACTGATTCCTAGATAAGAGCTCTATCATGTCTTCAGTTTAAGAATCCGCAGTTCGTACTTTAGAATATGACTATATTTGGAGGATAAATGGGATGTTTAATGATAAATGAAGAATTCGAATTGTCAAGATAACTCTTTTATGAACTGATATGAGTCCAGCCAAGAAATGTGGATCAGTGATAAGCAAATAAATTGTAAAGTAAAATAACAAATATTTCCCACATTTGAGTTTTTAAATCCATTTGAATTTATTTTAATGCATGACATAAAATACACCCCAAAAATGCACCAGTCAAGCAATTGCCTCAGCATAACTTATTGAACAATAATTTAATTCTGCATTTATAATATTATTTTTAATTCTTTTTCTCACTCTCTCAGACTACCCATTGATTCTAGCAGCAGTTTTTCAGTTTGGATTCTTTAAAAGAAAGTTGCTCTCTCTATCTAAAAAATACACCAACAGGAAAGATACTTTAAATTTGACAGGAGCTTCTTATTTATCTGGTTGCTCTCTCATTTCCTTTTTCCAATTTTTTGGCTAATCTTGCCTGTTTATTGTTGTTGTTGTTATTATTATTATTTCAAGTCAGGGTTTCACTCTGTTGCCCAGGCTGGAGTGCAGTGGCCTGATCATGATGGTTCACAACACCCTTAATCTCCTGAGCTCAGGTGATTCTTCCACCTCAGCATCCCAAGTAACTGGGACTACAGGTGCACCATCATGCCCAGCTAATTTTCTTTTTGAGTTTTTGGAAAGACAAGGTCTCACCATATCCAGGCTAGTCTCAAACTCTGGGGCTCTAGCAATCTGCCTGCCTCGACCTCCCTAAGTGCTGGGATCACAGGAGTCAGCCATTATGCCTGGCCCACCTGTTTATTATTTCAAATGAATTCCACACTAAGCATGGGCATAGAAAATCCAAAGTAGCCCAGTTGAGAGAGAATAGATGCCACCAACTATGGCCAGTGGCCTGGTTCTAGACTATATTGCTCAGAGTATTTCAACAATATTAATTTTCAAAGTTCAAAATATCATTTCTAGACTTTTGTATTGGTATGAAACCAATACAGTATTCTGGGAAGGCCTAATATATTTAAAATATTTGGTTTTCCCATCAAGAAACACTCACTATTTAGTTGACTCTGTCTTTAATGTCCTTCAGTAAAATTTAAAAACATCGACTCAAATATTTTTAGTACAGTTCTTGTTATGTAAATGCCTAGACTCTTACTTTTAAAAATAAATATTACCATTATGTTTTTGGACCATTTTGACATAAAGGAAGCTATTGGTTTTTGTATAATTAAAAAATCCAAATCCCTTGCAGAACTCTGTTCTAGCTCTATGTAGTTCTTTAGTGCTCGTGGTGGCTCAGGTGATACACTGAGGGAGGAGGCTGGATGAGGAAGGGGACACCTGAGGCCAGCTGTAGAGGGAAGGGGAGATAGCCACTGAGCCACAGGAGCCAGGATGTGGCCGTTGCATTGCCAGAGCTTTCATTTTTCTTTTTTTCCCAGAGAAAAGGCAAATCTGAATTTTTATGTGAAAACCCTTCCATTTAAAGTTGCTGGCTATGGATTAATATTGTTGAAATACTCTGAGCAATACGGGCTGCATCCAGGCCACAGTTGGTGACATCTGTGCTCTCTTAGCAGGGCTGCTTTGGATTTTCTATGCTACGCTTCGTGTGGTCTCTCTTGCTCAGAAGTGGGACGTTGTGCTCGCGTCTAGAGAAAATGTTGACTCCTATAAGGGTTTGGGAAACTTCCACTGGAGGAAAACATGACAGCTTTAGAGGCGTTTCAGGGTTCTTGTAAAAAGGCCGATAGACGGATATACAATAATATACGAATTTGACCCTCTTGCGCCTCAGGGAGCGCAGCGAGTTTCCATCACTGCGCTGGAATTTTATTTATCGACAGCAGTTTCGTTCTATATACCGTATATATGACTTTTTTTGGGGGGGGGCTGTCTTACAGGACATTTGTCAAGATGTCCGCCGTCCCGAGGCACTTTGGCCTGAAACACACAGAAGAGTCGTACATGTTTAAGGAGCGAGAGAAGGTTCGCCAGGAGACCAAGAAAGATTTTCTCCGGTTCAAGCAGAAGCTGGCCGCCAAGCCGGCTGCAGACGGAGGCCCCGTCGACGGCCTCCC
>NW_007252766.1:133294-158451 GCF_000164805.1 Carlito syrichta | reverse complement strand
GCCGCGCCCGCGTCCATCGAGGAGATCGTCGCCTCGCTGCAGTCCGAGGCCCAGCTGGCCTCCGACCAGACCATCCGAGAGCTCATCCAGAGCGTCCTGGGCCAGAACTACGACATCGAGACGGAAGTAGGTGCACCGGGCCGAGCGGCGCTTCTCCTGGGCCCGCGCCGCCCGAGGACGGGGGTACCACGTGTCTTTCGGGGGCTGTGCTGTGCCGCGTGAGGGCCGCATCCCGGCGGGCATCTTCGACTTCTTCGCGTTTTGTCTGAATTTCCAACTCGGATCCCCTCCCTCCCTTTCTGCCGGAGACCTGGGGTCTCTCTCTGTGGCCCAGGACGCAGTGCGGGAGCACAGGCACGGCCCGCCACAGTCTCAGACTCCCGGGCTGGGCCGATTCCGCCACCTAAGCCTCCGGAGTAGCTGGGACCGCAGGCGCGCGCCACCACGCCCGGATTATTTATTTGTTTGTTTGTTTGTTTGTTTGTTTGAGATGGGGGTCTCCTGTGTTGCCCCGGCTGGTCTCCATCTCCTGGGCTCAAGCAGTCCTCTCGCCTTGGCTTCCCCAAGTGCTGGCATCACAAGCGACAACTCCCAGGCCTGGCTGGATTTTTGAATTTTCTGTCGCAGGAGTGTATACTCTTTTCAACGTGAAAGAAAAGGAGGGGTGATTCCAAACATCGTCTCAAAGAACATTAACGGAAGACTTGAGTAATAACATCACTTTCAAAGGCTTTGTGATTTAGTATTGAAGGGCCAGGAATTTTACATGAAAAACAGTCTTTTTCTGTTACAGTTATGCATGACTAGTAGTGGATTGCAGTAAAAGTGAATTTATATCTCAAAGAAGACCAGTGCATTACCACAAAGATGACTTTGTGAGAATTAGATCATATTTTCAGTGAAAACCATTCTCCTGGAACATTGTTAAAACATGGTTTTCCAAGTCTTCCCGATTACAGAGACTTACAAACGCTTCTTGTGTACCAAGCACTGTGGGACACACTTTCTGTGCAGTCATCCTAACAACAACCCCGTTAGGCTGATAGGTATCAATGAAGTCCTGCTTTAGGTGGAGGCCTTCTAGCTGCAGTGAGGTGAAAGGACTGGCCCAGTGTTCTGCAAAGGCAGAGCTGGGATTCCACCACAGGCAGTCCTCTTCCAGAGCCGGGACTGGAATCATGCCCTTGATGGTCCGTTTATTGCTATGCTATGTCCCTGGCAGGAACCAAAGCTAGACAGGGTCATATTTAAGTTTAAGATATTTTGTCCATTATATAGACTTTACTCTGGCAGGAATGTTGACAGCAAAAATAGTAACAAGGAAACTTGAGCCCCACACCCAAACAAGAAATAAATAAGGAAAAAAAATTAGGCAAAGTCCTTTTTGAGAATGGCAATGAGGATGACAGTAAAAGGGAAGAGGATTCAATTACTGTTCTTGGTTGCAGCTCCCAATCTCTTATTAGTACCCGGAGTACTGCTGCTTCCTTATGTCTTTAAAACAGTTTCATTCATACATGTGATCATAAAGGGAAACAAAATATATGTGATCATAAAGGGAAACAAAAACATGTATGATCAAGAGTCCCCAGAGTTGCCTTTGACTTAATGTTTGTGGGCAGAGTATGAGAGATGTTTGAAGTAAGACCTGTACCTCCCCACAGTTACTGAACAAGAGCAGGGCAATGACTTGGGCCATTTCAAAATTAGTATTTCAAATTAGATTTTCTGTAAACCAAATGGAAAAAGAAAGCAGGGATGTCCGTTGAAGAGCCTTAGCAAAGAGAAGAAAGTCCTTAGTGCCCTTTCTTCTGAGAATATCAGGACTATGACATAGTCAGGGTACTTGACGTGAAGAGAGGCTGCTATTAGAAATGAGCTCAAGCCGGGCTCGGTGGCTCAGCCTGTAATCCCGCGCCTTTGGGAGGCTGAGGTGAGTGGATTGCCTGAGCCCGCGGGTTCGAGACCTGCTTGGGCAGCAAGACCTCATCTCTACAATAAATCAAAAAATCAGCCGGGCGTGGTAGTATATGCCTGTAATTCCGGCTACTTGGAAGGCTGAGGTGGAAGGATCGCTGGAGCCCAGCAGGTGGAGGCTGCGGTGGCCGGGAGCGGCCACTGCACTCCAGTCTGGGCGACAGAGTGAGACTCCAACTCAAAAAAACAAAACAAAACAAAGAAATGAGCTCAGAGGTCGTGTACATTTGGGGAAAGTTAACTTCGGAGCCAGGGCCCATAAGAGAGTACATTATGAAGGGCTCAAATGGAATTAGGCATAAGTGAAGGGAGAGTATCAAATGAATAATGGGACCAGGTGCAGTGGTTCACACCTGTAATCCTAGCATTTTGGGAGGCTAAGGCGGGAGGACTGCTTGAGCCCAGGAGTTTGAGATCAGCCTAGGCAACATAGCAAGACCTCATCTCTACAAAAAAAAAAAAAAAAAAAAAATTAGCCAGTGTGGTGGCATGCACCGTTAGTCCCAGTTATTTGGGGTGCTGAGGAGGGAGATTTACTTGAATTCAGGAATTTGAGGCTGCAGTGAGCCATGACTGTGCCACTGCATTCCAGTCACAGAATGAGACCCTGACTCAAAACAAAATAGAACAAATGAATAGTGAACATCAGAAGAGGATGTTCCGTTCTTCTACCAGAATTTTTAATATTTCTTGTGTCTCCTTTGTATGGTGCTTTAGTTGCCTGGCTTGTTTTATGTAGAAGAGCAGCATGGATTATGGAACATTAGAATCAGGAGCCCGGGGCTCTAGCCCTGTGATACAAGATTTGGACGGTATCAGGTGTCTCAGTCCCATCCCAGCCTTCCATTATCTTAATTTTTTTTTTTTGTACAGCCTGGATTTCATTTTTGCTTTTTAAATTTTGATTTCTCAACCCCCAACAATTCCAGAAAACCAAGCTTGCATTATTTTGAATAAAAGTGGTTTCAGAATTTTATTAGGGTGAGTCAGGAACAAACAGGGACTTTGCTGAAATGGCAGTGGGTGGGTAAGTGAGAGATAGCAAGAAGAATGCTAATGTAAAAGTAGTATTATGATTTTACAATTTTTTTTTTTTTTGAGTTGAAGCCTTATTCCGTTGCCCAGACCAGAGTGCAGTGGCCACTCCCGGCCACCGCAGCCTTGACGTGTTGGGCTCTGGCGATCCTTCTGCCTCAGCCTTCCAAGTAGCTGGAACTACAGGCATGCGCTACCACGCCCGGCTAATTTTTGATTTATTGTAGAGCTGAGGTCTTGCCAAGTTGCCCAGGCGGGTCTCGAACCCGTGGCCTCAGGCAATCCACTCACCTCAGCCTCCCAAGGCGTGGGATTACAGGCTGAGCCACTGAGCCCAGCTTACAATTTCTTAAGATTAGAACAAGGACACTTAATTTAAACATTTGGAGTTTATATAAATGATGTTCTCTCCAGGAGAAGCAATGAACATCATTCTTCATTTTAGAAATCCTAACTTGGAGTCACATAGTGATCCCTAGAGGGAAAGCCAAAGGATAAGATGGCCTTGGCAGGCTAGGTTATCTCTGTTTAGAGGTTGGACAAGGCCATTTCCAGATCTAGCTTTCAGAGTTCCACAATTACGTCGGCCAGGAGGTGCATACAATGCCATCAAATGCAGGTCAGACATCTAAACCAGAGTTTCTCAGCCTTGACATTTTGGGCCAGTTAATTCTTCATTATCGATGGCTGTCCTGTGAATTGGAAGATGTTTTAAGGCATCTCTGGCCTCTACCCACTAGATGCCAGTATCACTTTCAAGCCATCACTATAAAAAGTGTCTCTAGATGTTGTCAAATGAGCCCTCACGGAGGTCAAAATCACCCTACCCTCTTTCACCCAGTTGAGAACCACTGACTTAGCAGTATACATACACCATGGTAAGAAATATAGAAATGTTATAAAGTTCTGTTTGTTTTACTTAGATGTTTGATAGTATCACTCACAAAATACATTATAATTAGATGAAGCTGGTGTTCAGAGACCACCTTCCAGATGTAAATTGGAGGATGAAGGATCCAGGCTGTCCTTGCTTTGTCATGTGTAGTGGTTTATGATCATAAAGTTTAAAAGGAAAATGGCTTAACATGACCTAGGTAAGAGGGAATTCATGTTCCAAGGACTCCTATAAGCAAATAATGTATAGTACACAAGACAATGTTATATCATAAAACTGATGTTTACATTTGCTTTAGGGAAGATGAAACAGATATCCTTTCCCCTACTCCTCCTGTTAAGCATGACTAAGTACAAACCCTGAACATTATATATAAAACAAACACAAAAGATTTCAGAAGGTGAAGCAGAAGATAGAGCAGCTAGTGACTTTGAGACACTAAGGAGTGGTGGTGAGTTCTCTGGATTTTCCTTTGGTCTAGTGCCTCCCAGACTTGAAGCTATAGAAGTTGGTAACCTAGAAATGCTAATGGGTACAGATAAAAAAGCCCCAACAAGTGCCTGCACTCTAGCCAAAGGATCAGAAAAGGGGCAGTCTAGCAAGACAGAAAACTTTTAGACAATTACTGTGCTTTTGGATGTACACTACAGAAAAACCCGTGGCTCTCCAGCAAAGGCTGAATGCAGAGCCTAAATTTCCAGTCTCATCAGGCTATAACAAGGTGCCCCGATCCCTCCAACTGAGGTGGTGTCAGTGGAGAGGACAGACTTTTAACGTTGCCCAGCAATAAAGAAGCTACCCTCTCCCTCCTCCCTGTGATGCCACTGGAGGCTACATGGAGAACAGTAATGGATTCTACTATTCCTTCCAACCAGGATGGTGTCAGCAGAAGCCTAGTTGGGAGCCAGAACTCCTACTCACATGTAGCAGTAACAAGGGTATCCTAATTCCTGGTGGCAATGGAGGCTAAGTGGGAAACCAAGATTTCTACCTCTACCTTGCTGTAATAGGGGAAGTTGCCCTACTGCAGTACCTCTACTAGAGCAGTGTTAGAGAAAGCTAGCTAAAACTGAATATTTAAATAATATCCAGACTCTTATAATACTCAAAATATCCAGGTTTCAATTTAAAAAAATCACTTGCCATGCCAAGAACCAGGACATTTCAACTTAAGAATATAGATGCCAACACTGAGATGACAGAGATGTTGGAATTATCTGACAAAGATTTTAAAGCAACGCCCCCCCTCAAATGCCTCAGAGAACAATTACCAATAGATTTGAAACAAATGAAAAAATAGAAGGTCTTAGAAGAGAAGTAGAAGTGTCAGAAAAGAAGCAGAATATATAAACAAGAACCAAAGGAAATTTTTTGAACTAGAAAATACAATAACTGAAAGAAAAACACAATGGATAGGCTTAACAACTGAATGGAGAGGACAGAGGAAACAATCAGTGACCTTGTAGAACAAAACAACTAACCTGAGTTGAACAACAGAGAAACAATAGACTGAGATAAAAAAATGACAGTGCCTCAGGGACCTGTGGGACTATAACTCAAGCTTGGTGTCATCACAATACTGGAAGGAATGGAAAAAGAGGCCAGGACTGAAAAAGTACTGAAAGAAATGTTGGCTCAAAACTCCCCAAATTTGGCAAGAGACATAAACCTACATATTCAAGAAGATGAGTGAACCCCAAACAAAAGAAGTCTTCACCAAAATACATAGTAGTCACACTTTTGAAAACTAAAGTCAAAGAAAAAATCTTGAAAGTAGTGAGAAAGAAGCAACCTCTTGCCTAAAGGGAAAAACAATTTGAATGACAGTAGATTTCTCCACAGAAACTATGATGGTTAGAAGGAATTGGCACAATATGGTAAGAAGAAACTGTCCACATAGAATTCTGTTTCCAGTGAAATGATCTCTTAGGAATGAAGGAGAAATCAAGACATTCTCAGGCAAAATAAAACTAAGAATTTGTTGCCAGCAGTTCTACCCTAAAAGGATGGCTATTATAAATTCTCTAAACAGAAATGATTAATAAAGAGGATTCTTGGAGCACTAGAAAGGAGAAAGAATACATTAAGTAAAACTATGGCTATATAACTTTCCTTCTACTCTTGAGATTTCTAGATTATGTTTGATGGTTGATACTAGAATTATGACAGTCTGGTGTGGTTATAAATGTATGCAGAGGAAATATTTAAGACAATTGTAGATGGGTGGAGGATAAATGAACATATAGGGAGTTAAGGTTTCCATGTATCACTCTAATTGGAAAATGACCACATCAGTAGACCATGATAAATTAGGTATATATAATGTACTACCTAGAGCAATAACTAAAAATGCTATACAAAGAGACTAACTAAAAACACTATAGATGAATCAAAATAGAATTCTAAACAATATTAATTAACCTACAGGAAGACAGATAAAAACAGAGAGAACAAAAAGAAAACAAAAATAAATAAATAAAATATCAGACTTAAACCCTAATATATCAGTAACTTCATTAAGTGTAAATAGTCTAAATATACCAATTGAAAGACAGAGGTTGGCAGGTGGATTAAAAGCATTACTCAACTATATATTGTTGATAAGAATCTTATTTTCAATATGACGATATGGGCAGGTTGAAAATGAAGGATGAAAAACTATATATTATGCATGCATTAATGAGGAGAAAGCAGGAATGGTTATTATAATATCAGATAATGTAGACTTCAGAGCAAAGAACATTACCAGAGATACAGAGGACTTTATAATTGATAAAATAGTTAATTCTTCAATAAGACAAAACAATTCCAAATATTTATTGAAAAATGATCAACATGAAAAAATGTTCAACATCATTTACCATTAGGAAAATGCAAATTAAACCATAATGAGATATCACTGCATATCTCTCAGAATGCCTTTCAACAAAGAGGATGCACAAATGGCAGATAAGCACATGAAAAAAATGTTTAACATTATTTACCATTAGGAAAATGCAATATCATTTACCATTAAGAAAATGCAAATTAAACCACAACAAGATATCACTGCTTAATTATCAGAATGCCTAAAATAAAAAATAGTGACAACAAATGCTATTCCAAAACAATTCCATATTTTGTAGTAGCAAATGACAGAACTACAAAATATGTGAAGTAAAAACTGAAAGGAGAAACAGACAAATCCAAAATTATAGTTGGAGACTCTTAACACCTCTCTTTCAACAATCGATAGGAAAAACTAGACAGGAAGACTCTAAGGATATGGAAAAACTCAACACCATTATCAGCCTTCAGTATCTAATCTGCATTTTTAGACTATGAACCCAATACCAGTATTCTTGTCATCTGCCCATGGATCATATGCTAAGATGGACCATAGTCTGGGACATAAAATCAACCTCAATACAATACATTTGAAAGAATTGAAATCATACAGAGTGTGTTCTCTGACTATAATGGAACCAAACTCAACATTGATAACAGAATGGTAATAGGAAAATCTACAAACACTTGGAAACTAAATAGTACAATACTGAATAATCCATGCATCAAAGAGGAAATCTCAGAGAAATAAAAAAAAATTGAACTGAATTAAAATAAAAATACAACATGCCAAAATTTGTGGGGCCACAGCTAAAGTAATGGTGAAGGAGAAATTTATAGCACTAAATGTATACATTACAAAAGAGGAAAAGTATCAGATCAATAGTCTAAGTTCCCACTTAATGTTATAATAGCTGGATTATTGATATAAGTAACATGGTGTCTACCTTTAAGAAAAGTGTGTTTAAAGCCATTAAATCCCAACAAATGTGATTAAATTTTAGAATCTGTTTGTCAATAACTGCTGGTAGACTGGACAGCAGTTATTGACAAACAGATTCTAAAATTTATATGGAAAGGCAAAGAAAGTAGAGTAGCTAAAATGTTTCTGAAAAATAAGAAAAAAGTGGGAGGTGTCAGGCCTTAACAGGTACAATAGTCAAGACTGTGTAATATTGGTAGAGAAAGAGACAGTGGAAAGGAATAGAAAACACAGAAATATATCCATACAAATATGTTCAACTGATTTGACAAAGGTGCAAAGCAATTCACTTTCATTTCAACAAATGGTACTGTAGCAAGTAAATATCCATGGGCAAAAAAGTGAAACTTGATCTAATTCTTACACCTTATGCAAAAGTTATCTCAAGTGGAACATGGACTTAAACATAAAACTAGAAACCTTTCAGAAGTTTTATAGTTTTATAAAAAAATATAACTTCTGAACTGAGGACTAGGCAGAGTGCTTAGACTTGTCACTAAAAGCATAAACCATAAAGGTAAATTGAGAATTTGATCTTTATCCAAATTATTATTAGTTGTAGTACTTTGAAAAAGACCCTGTTAAGAGGATGAGAAAACAAGCTGCAGACTAGGAGGAAATATTTACAAACCACATATCTAGCAAAGGACCGGCATCTAGAATTAATAAAGAACTCTCAAAACTCAAGAATAAAAAAATTCAATCAAAAACTTGGCAAATGGCATGAATAGACATTTCACCAAAGAGGATGCACAAATGGCAGATAAGCACATGAAAAAATGTTCAACATCATTTACCATTAGGAAAATGCAAATTAAACCACAATGAGATATCACTGCATACCTATCAGAATGTCTAAAATAAAAAATAGTGACAACAAATGCTATCAAGGATGCAGAGATATTGGATCACGCAGACAATGTTACTACTATGGAAAAGTTTGGCAGTTTCTTTAAAAAGTAAGCATGCTACTATCATGTCATCCAACAATTGCACTCTTGACATTTATCACCAACAAAAGAAGACATGTTCACACAAAAATCTGAGGTAAATGTTCATAGTAGCTTTATTAGTAATAACCAAAAAAACTGGTAACAACCCAGGTGTCCTTTAAGGGGTAAATGGATTATATTACCCAGCAATAGAAAACAAAGAAGTACTGATACCTGCAACAACTTGGATGAATCTCCAGAGAACCATTAAGGAAGAAAAAAAAAAATATGTCGATTTCCTAAAGTTAGATACTGTATGGTTACATTTATACTGTATTCTTGAAATGACAAAATTACAAGACTAGGGAACAAATTTGTAGTTGCTAGCAGCTAAGGACAGGTTTGTGGTGAAGAAGAGTGGGAGTTAAGTGTGTGTGGCTTTAAGAGTGACATAGGAATCCTTGTGGTGATGAAAGTTCCTTTGTATATAGACTGTACAGTGTCTATATCTTGGTTGTGAATTGTATTGTAGTTTTGCACTATGTTTCTATTAGGGAAATATGGGTAGAAGGTACATGAGATCTCTCTGTATTATTTTTTACGACTGAATATGAATCTACAGTCATCTCAGAATAAAAACTGTAATTAAAGATGTTAGTAGATTCATTATAAAAGTGTATGTTTCTCAGAATGTGAGTCCTGCCATCTCACTCTCCTCCACAGTCACCACGAACTTCACCTCTTACTCCACCACCTTCTCCATCAACTACCGGTCACTGGGCTCCATCCAGCTGCCCAGCATCCCAGCATTCCAGTGTCCAGTCTACCAGCAGTGTGGCCAGCGTCTATGTAGGTGCCAGGAGCTTGGGCTCCCAGATCTCTGTGTCCTCCTCCACCAACTTCCAGGGTGGCTGGGGATCCGGAGACCTGGCTGCAGGGATGGCCTGGGGGCTGGGCAGCACCCAGAGTGAGAAGGAGACCATGCAAGAGCTGAACAGCTGCCTGGCCTCCTAACCTAGACAGGGTGAGGAACTTGGAGAATCAGAAGCTGGAGAGCAAAATCTGGGAACACCAGGAGAAGGGCCCACAGGTTTGAGAACAGAGACTAGGGGTATTATTTCAAGACCATCAAGGAGCTCAGGGCTCAGATCTTTGCAACTTCTGTGGACAATGCCCACATCATTCTGCAGATTGACAAGCCCATCTTGCTGATGACTTTAGAGTCGAGTATGAGACAGCTGGCCAGGCGCCTGTCTATAGGGAACAACATCAATGCACTCTGCAAGGTCATTGATGACACCACTGTCACTTGGCTGCAGCTGGAGACAGAGACAGAAGATCTCAAGGAAGAGCTGCTCTTCATGAAGAAGAACCATGAGGTGGAAGTAAAAGCCTACAAGCCCAGATTGTCAACTCTGGATTGAGTGTGGAGGTAGACGCCCCCAAATCTCAGGACCCTCAGCACAATCATGCTGGGCATCTGGGCCTGTATTATGAGATGACTCAGGAGCGCTCAGAGAAGCTGGACAAGAACTGATCACAGCAGATCAAGGAGAGACTCACAGCATTCATCACACAGTCTGCGAGATGGAGCTGCTGAGATGACCCTCATGGAGCTGAGATGTGCAGTGCCGTCCTTGGAGCTCGACCTGGACTTGTGAGAAATCTGAAGCCCAGCTTGGAGAACAGTCTGAGGAAGGTGCAGGTTCGCTGCGTCATGCAGATGGAGCAGTTCAGTGGGGGCCCTCCTGTGCCTGGAGTCCAAGTTGGCACAGACCTGGCAGAGGGCCAGCATTAGGCTCTGGAGTACAGGGCCCTGCTGAGCATCAAGGTCAAGAGGGAGGCTGAGATCACCACCTACCGCCGCCTGCTGGAGGATGGGGAGGACGTCAGTCTCGGTGATGCCCTGGACAGCACCAGCTCCATTCAGACCATCCAGAAGACCATCCCCCGCAGGACAGCGGACGGCCAAGTGGTGTCTGAGATCAATGATACACCAAAGTTCTGAGGCACTGAGGCGGTGGGAGCAGGGTACCTTTTGGGGGAGCAGGAGGCCAATAAAAAGTTCAAAGGTAAAAAAAAGTATATGCTTCTTTTTATAAGTTACAAGAAGATACATAAGAAAATGATATACTCCCTTCTAAACCCTCCTTAACTCCTCAGACTAATTAATACTTATTGTGCTTATCCTTCTACTTTGATTTCAGTTTTTAGTGCAAATGTATATACATACAAATCTAGAGTATTGTTTTCTTAATAAAATAAGAACATACTATACACATTCTGCAACTAACTTAAACACATATCGATGAACATACATCAATATTTATAACTTTTAATATATTCCTTTTTTTTCTTTTTTGAGTTGGCATCTAACTCCGTCGCCCAGGCTGGAGTGCAGTGGCACGCTCATGCCACCCCAGTGTCGACCTGCTGGGCTCAGATGATCTTTCCGCCTCAGTCTTCCAAGCAACCGAATTACAGGCACATGCTACCACGCCCAGCTAATTTTTTGATTTATTGTAGAGACAAGATCTCGTCAAGTTTCCCAGGCTGTTCTCAAACCTGTGGGCTCAGGCAATCCATTCACCTCAACCTCCCAAAGTATTAGGATCACAGGCTTGAGTCACTGCACCCGACCAATATATTCTTTTAAAGAACTGCCTATTATAGAATTCATAGTATTTAGACATTTTCTTGGCCCTGTGCTTTTCAAATTTCATTGTTATCTTAGGAACAAATTTTTGCTTATTGAAGGTATAAATCAGATAACCTACCAGAATTTGGGCAGAGAAAAGCATTGTGTTGTTTGAATGACACCAGTACAATTGGAAGGAACTCGTTTGGACAAATCTTTTCTATCCAAAAACAACAGTCAAATTTCTTACACTTTTCTCTTAAACTTTCCCTTGTGCAGTTCTTTATTGTCCTCATAGATGTAACAGCTTACGTTGGAATAGTGATGTAATGATTAAGAAATTTTCTTCTATTGCCAAGTCAATTTGCAGTTTTTTTTTTTCTGTGAAAATTTAAAGTCTCTCAGATAATATTTGGATGTTTTCAGAGAAGACAAAGTGCTTATGTATTTAATTTTTATTCAATTTTATTTTTTTAAGTAGAAGTGTCACTCTGTTGCCACTGCACTCCAACCTGGGCAACAGAGTGACACTCCTACTAAAAAAAAAAAATTGAATAAAAATTAAATACATAAACACTTTATGTTTTCTGAAAGCATCCAAACCTGGGCACTGCAGCCTTGACCTGCTGGGCTCAGGTGATCCTTCTGCCTCAACCTTCCAAGTAGCTGGAACCATGAGCATGTGCCACCATGGCCAGTTAATTTAATTTTATTTTTTATTTATTGTAGAGACGAGGTCTCACCAAGTTGCCCAGGCTGGTCTTGAACCTCTGGGCTCAGGCAACCCTCTAGCCTCTGTCTCCCAAAATGCTGTGATTACAGGCGTGAGCCACTGCTTCCGGCTTTTAATCACTTTTTAAAAGTGGAAAATGAGATATTTAAATTAGTTATTGAAGGAAAATTTCTATTCCTTTAGCTGGTTTGATTGTAACAATGATTTTAAACCAAGCTAAAAGTTGTTTCTGCAAAATAAACTTATTCTGTGTTGTGTATAAGTGCAGATTATTTTTCATGAGAATTTTCTTTCAAGATTAGAATAAAGAATGTTAATTTATTGTAGAATTCAGATTTTTTTCTGTTTTTTTAGTACACATGCTACCCAGTAAGTGCTTTTTAAATCTTGTTTGTATAATTGAGTCCCTTAATTTAGACTATAAAGGATAAAGACCAAGTGTATTTGAGTCTTGAACACGATCCATTTTCACACATACCTGAGTTTAAGCAAGATCTGCACATGTGAGATAAAGTAAAGAATTTAAAAATGTTGTTTAAAATGATGCTTTTTCTGGCAATTTCAGATACAATTCAATTATTTGGATATTTAGGATACTTTAATATCTCCCTTTCCCCTTTGAATTGTTAATTTAATATGTAACTCAATTTCAACTTTGATTTCGTAACATAGATCTTTTTAATACTTTACACTTTAAGGACTGGCCCAAGGCCTTAGAATCACTTTGAGTAGGAGGTGAGGTAGGACACTAACTGATCAACTGAATATTAAAAATCCAGCATTGTCCCTTGGCATTGTAGAGAATTAGTCCACTTTAAGGATAATTTTTGTGATGCCTTCACGTCATGATTTTCACTTATTTTGTGTAAACTAGAGAGAACTTACACGATTTAAAACAGTTTAACGTGTGAAGTTGATATCAGAGCTTAGAATAGCATGGCTACCTTGACAGCAAATTAAACCAATTAAATATCCCAGGAAGGTTACACATTGACTTACTGCATAAGAAGCCGTTTATTTTTTATTACTGAAATGTACAGTATTTGGTTGTGATTGAAGTCAGCCATTCTGTAGCTGTAAACAGCCTGAAGCTAGGCAGCTGTATTCTTTACAGTGTGTGTTTTAAAGCAGAATAGGTAAACATGTGGGTTTTAAGGATGGGTAGATAGTTTTGACAGTAAAATCAAAATTTTGAGAACTAGCCAACTATAATCATGTTTAAGTATCTCTTATCCCAAATGAAAACAGTCTAATAGACTAAAGCACATTTTCTGGTTGTATTGGTTATATGCTTCATTTTAGGGGGCTCAGTCTTTTTTTTTTTTTTTTGAGTTGGAGTCTCACTCTGTCGCCCAGACTGGAGTGCAGTGGCCGCTCCTGGCCACCGCAGCCTCGACCTGCTGGGCTCCAGCGATCCTTCCACCTCAGCCTTCCAAGTGGCTGGAACTACAGGCGTGCGCTAACATGCCCAGCTAATTTTTTGATTTATTGTAGAGATGAGGTCTCGCCAAGTTTCCCAGGTGGGTCTCGAACCCACGGGCTCAGGCAATCCACTCACCTCAGCCTCCCAAAGCGTGGAATTACAGGCTGAGCCACTGAGCCCGGCTAGGGGGATATTCTTTTACAAGTACCTGGTTTTCTTCATTTATTGCAAAGTATGCTGAGTCTCGGTCTCACCTATTAGAGAAAGTTGGCTTGACAAAATTAGCCAAATTTATTATCCTTATGAGTTGTTATGCGTATGGTGGGAAAAAGTTTAACTTCTTAGTCTATAGCATTGGAACTAAAAATAATACATTATCATTTAATCAATTTTCTTTGACATATTTTATTTTGTGCTCTTATTGTATGACAAAGGACTTTCGGAGCTCTGGCGACACATTTCTCCATAGTGTTTCCTTACCCTCATTTTTCATTAAAATGGTATCTGATTAAAGTAATAACCTGATTAATTTTATGTCGTAGATAACAAAACTGAGATCCAGTGAGGGAAAATGACTTCTGCAAGGCTGTATAGTTAATTAGCATAGTCAGGACTGAACGATTTAGTTCTTTTGACAGCCAGTCCAGAGTTGTTTTTATTCATATCACATCATGCAGATGACACATTCCTTTTTCTCTTTTACTTCATCTTCTTTTCTTTTTTTTTTCATTATTACCTTAAGACCTAGATGCCAGGTATCTGTATTTATTTCTTACTTTGATCTCTTCTCTCTCAGATCTCTTCATTAGTGGGTGTACCTCTTGCTAGTAGCTTCTGAGCCCAACACACATGGGTCCGGGGAAAGTCAGCAAGAACTGAGGACTTTCTCATAGAGCCCTGTGGTGTTATAGTAGAGATGGTGGATGTGGGATGGGACTTGGACTGGGCACCTAAGATAGTGCCTTTTGTCATCAGAGTGAAAGGATTTAGGTAGAATGAATTACGTTTAGTGGGGACATTAATAGTTGTTTATATGATCATTTACCAGTTATATTAAGTCAAAAATCATGGATTCTGCCAACTTAGGTTGCTGTTGGTATGAATAGAAGGTAAAATATTCTTTATCTGCCGTCTCTCATGTCAAATAATAGCAGAGTAACAGACTGACCAACTTTTTACTTAATATGACTAGCTTTATTATTTTTGAACTCTAAGCTATTCTCAAGAAGAATACCAGCAAGTAATTTCTCTTCTTAGCCTGATGGATATACATTATGAGTCTCCATGTTTTTTGGAAGAGCTACTTTGACATCGAGACTTGGGTCACTTAACAATGAGAATATTTCTCAGAAATGAATCATTAGGTGATTTTGTTGCTGTGCAATTATAGAGTGTACTACCTAGACGGTATAGCCTAATACAAACCTAGGCTTTATGGTCTAGCCTATTGCTCCAAGGCTACAGACCTGTACAGAATGATACTGTAATGACCACTGTAGGCAACTGTAGCACAATGGTAAATACTTGTGTGTCTAAACATAGAAAGGAAAGGAAAAATATGATATTATAATCTTATGGGATCACTGTCACATATGTGGTCTGTCTCCAGGCTCAGTGGCTCAGCCTGTTATCCCAGCACTTTGGAAGGCTGAGAAGAGTGGATTGCCTGAGCCTGGGCAACTTGGTGAGGCCTCGTCTCTACAATAAATCAAAAATTAGTCAGGCGTGGTAGCACATGCCTGTAGTTCCATCTACTTGGAAGGCTGAGGTGGAAGGGTCACTGGAGCCCAGCAGATCAATGGTGGCGTGGCCATGAGTGTGCCACTGCACTCCAGCCTGGGTGACAGAATGAGACTCCAACTCAAAAAAAAACAAAAAACAAAAAAACCCAAACATGTGTGATCTGTCATTGACCAAAATGTCATTATGCAGCACATGACAGTACTTGAATTCTTATCATCTGTGGTGATTTTTAGGGTCTTGAGAGAATAGGGTATGTCAGTGACCTTACCAGGAATTCTGAAGAGTCAGAAGAGTCAGTACTTTGAGTATTATTTAAGTAGGGTTACAGGTCTGCCATGATCACAAGGTTAACTGTTAATTGGCATGCTGGTCATCAGATTTATTCAGTTTTGGATAGTAAGTAAAATCTCCTGCATCCTCGATCCCTTCCCCACCTTTTGAAGAGGTAGTCTATCTTCTTTTTAGACTTCACAGATAATACAATAAATAAAATTCCTGTCATTTGCTTGGCTTACTACAAATTTATTAGGCACACAGGAACAGATTATAATAAAGTCAGACCTCATCATTTCAGCCAGATTTTCCCTCAAGAACATCACTAGTCTCAAGCTCTTCATCTCTTAATCATTGGAAATAGGGTTATGAAGAAATGAAAGATTGAGACAGCCGAGACACTTTTCATTGTTCTGATTTCATTACGCTGTTGAGACCTGCCTAGTTGTACAGTCTTTGACAATCAATTATTACTCTGGAAAGTGTTTATTAAACAGTTTATGGAATTATAGTTTTTTATGCATGACTGTTCTGTTGCTCTTTAGGGTTAAGTGAAGAGGCTTATTAAATATCCATTTACAACGGAATCTTTGAAAATGTGAAATGGAATGCATAATTCATATCGGTTGTCACTAGCACAAAGCCAAATCACTTTAACTAAATATCAAGTTACAAGGAAACAGAGAGTAAATGGCAGTTTTAATAGAACTAGTTCAGAGGAACTAATGGTTCTAGATAATCACAAAACCAAATTAATAGTGGCTTAGCCAAGGTGGAAGTTTATTTAAAAAAAATTCATGTAAAAAGGTAATGTAGTACTGATATGGTGTCCCAAGAAAGGTCAGGGATCCAAATCCTGCCACCTGATTGCTCTACTGGCTGATCTTCGTTCCCAATATCAACTCAAGGTCCAATATAGCTGCACCACTTATCACATCTGCTTTCCAGCAAGTAGGAAGGCATTAAACAAGAAAAGTAACTGGGTGTGGTGGTTTATACCTGTAATCCCAGCACTTTGAAAGGTTGAAGTGGGAGGATTGCTTTAGCCTAGGAGTTTGAGACCAGCCTGGGCAACATAGCGAGACTATATCTCCACAAAAAATTAAAATATTAGCTAGGTGTGGTGTCATGTGCCTTCGTCCCAGCTATTTGGGAGACTGAGGCAGGGGGATTGCTTGAGCTCAGGAGTTTTAGTTACAGTGAGCTGTGATTGCACCATTGCACTCCAACCTGAGCAACAAAGCAAGATACTGTCTTAAAAAACCAAACCAAACCAAACCAAAAAATCCCAACCAATCAGCCAAACAAGCAAGAAAAGCATTTCTGAGGTTGCCCGCGATTATATTTAATTAGCCAGAATTTAGCTACATGACCACATCTAGCTACAAAACAAGATAATAAGTGAAGTCACTGTCCTGGGCAGCCATGTGCCAATGTTCACATTCTATTAATATGGAAAAGGGTAGAAGAGATAATGGGACAGTTTCTGTCGTGGTCTCTGAGCATGACACACCTTGTATAGAGATCCTTGTGGTTCAGAGTTCTTTACTCTTTCATCAAAGTTTTTTATTGAAATATTTAGCACTGTACTAGGCACTAAGAGTTGAAATATTTTGTATGTGACAGTGTTTATCTTTAAGGATTTAGATAAAATAACAAGGGAGTTAGCAGACAATGGAAGATGGTGGAGAAAGTCCTGGGTTTAGAGTTAGATGACCTAGATGGGGCTCCTTACTTTGCAATTTATTTGTTCCTTACATTGTTAGTGTCTCAGTTTTCTCATCTCTTCAGTAGAGTTAATAATACTTTCCTTACAATACTGTGAGAATAAAATGTTCTTAAATTAGCAAATACACGTTAAATATGCTGCATTTTAAGAGACTTTTAGTACATCTTACTATACTGCATCCCAGTAAAGTTGAACTAACTGAGTACCAATCTGTTCCCCTACATCGCCTCATGCTTTGTGCATTATTGTGCTTTTAAATCTTTGCTAATTTGAGGGACCAGTGGCTTTCCAACACTTTTCAGCTGTGGAAACCTTTCTTTAAATGAAATATTCAGTGAAAGTTTAATATCCCAAACATTTAATGGCAGGTCAGCAGTGTTTCAAATGGGAACTGGAGACTTGGAATCAACCTGCTCAATTCAGACTCCCACCAGCCCACTCTTTGCCCTTGTAAGATGTTTGTCCATCCATTCCGTGTTACTGGATGCCTATTGTGTCTGGTGCTGTACCAGACACTAAGAAATTTCAGTAAATAAATGAAGCCCCTGGTTACAATCTAGAGGGAAGAGGCAGACAGTAAACACATCAGTAATGTCTTAGGTGACAATAACTGACATAAATAAAAATAATTTAGAATGAGAGAATAATGAGGGAGGAGACTCATTTGGGTAGAAATATAAGGAGCAATATGTATAAGAAGGACTGGAAAATGAAACAACAATGCAGTTGGCACTAGAATATGTTAGGATAAATAGTAGCAGACTAGAATTATGTGTACATGATAAGAGAAAATGATAAATAACCTTAAGTGAAGTAGGGATGTGTGCTAAAACCAGTTAAAGTCATCTGAAATGAAGAAAATGAGCCTCTTTATAAATGTAATGTCAAAATAAATCCCTTTTGTGACATGGGACTAAGTGACAAGTATCAGAAAACAAAACCAAATAAGACTCATACAAACAAAACATAACTCCCGATTTGAAATCTCAGGACATCAGAGCTCATTCAGTCTCTGGTGCTTAAAAAGACCTCGGAAGCCATATCTTTCAGTAAATGATATGGATGATGAGATTACATGATGAACTGGGAAAAAAAGGAAGAGTAATACAAGAAAATATGGAGAAACAGACCTCTGTGGACAGTTTTGGAGTAAAACAAAAATAACAGGCCATTCATAATTAAATAACTTCAATATGTAGTTTTCACAACAGAAGTTTATAATTATTTTGATAAAAATATTTTAAAATTATATAGGTTGGCAATAGCACATATTTTTAAAACTATGTTAATAAAATATTATTATTCCTGTGTTTCACTTGCCTCTGCTAACTTAATTATGTTTGGTTTTAAATTTACAAAATGAACTTCATATGTCTTCTTTTTAAGAACAATTTTTTTATTTTAAAGATGTGGGGTAGGGCCCACTCAATTTATCTTCATCGTCAAAATGGGATAATAATAATAGCGAACAAATTGCAGGTGCTTACCTTGCGTCAAGAACTGCTCTAAGTGCTTTCTGTGCATTTGCGTAATGCTCACCACATACTGTCACCATCATTGTCAGCAACATGCCCATATTACAGATGAGAGAGATTGAGATTTTCACCAAGGGCACATGACTAATGAGAGAAGAAGACTTTCAACCCAGGAAATATGGCTCCAAATGCAAGCTTGTGATCACCATGTTGCATTGCACCTCAGAAAGTTTTACAAAGAGGAAAAGAGTGGTTTGTGAGATTAAGGTCCTATATGTAATGATCATAAACCAGATTCAGAAGCTGTTTTTGACATTTTAAAAATAAAGCTAACTCTAAAAAGAAAAGAAAAGAAAGATGTAAAGTACAATTCAGCAGGTGTATGTATCTTCAGTACATATTTGTTTGTAACTCTTACCAATGCAGTATGAAACGGAAGTGTTGTTTTGTTGACTAAACTACTACTAGCAGAGTTGCTATGATTTACATAGTAATGGCATTTCTGAAGACTACAGTGTGGGTTAAATGAGAGAAATATTTTGTGTTTAAATATATAAAATAGAATTAGACTCTGGCTTCATATATTTATGAGATGGTTTTCTATCCATATGAAAGCCTTTCAGGACATTTGAAAGTTAGGAAGTGTACAAACTTTTTTTTTTTGGATTATCCTGTGAGCTGCAGGGTGTCTACTATATCTCTGGCCCTTCCTTACCCACTAAATGCCAGTAGCACTGTCCCCTTTTAGCAGTCCCAAATCCCATCTTCCTTACCCCCCACCAAGCAATTTCTAAATGTCCCCTAGGGAGTGGTACTGTCCCTGCTGAGAATCACTGAGTGTGGAGTGTTGTAGCCCCTAGTAAGTACTTTAAATTTCACTTTGGGTATGTAGGAAGACATTGGAGGGTTTTGAGCAGGAGCATGACATGATCTGACCTTTTTTTGAAAGGATCATCTGAGTACTGTGTGGATAATAGATTACAGGCAGAAAATGATGAAGGGAGGAAGACTATTAGGCATCTTTTGCAATAATCCAGGTGAGAGATGATGGTGGCTTGGCAAACTATGGTGGTAGTGTTAGACGATCATGTGAGAAATGATCTGATTCAGCATCTACTTTGAAGATTGCTTATGGTTTGAATGTGTACATGTGTGTGTGGGGAGATGAGAGAGAGAGAAAGGGAGAAATGAGAGAAAAAAGAAGTGGAAGAAAAAGAGGAAGAAGAGGAGGAAGGAGAAAGAGAAGAGGAAGAGGAAGAAGGAGAGGAAGAGGAAGAGGAAGGAGGGGAAGAAGGAAAGAAGAGGAAGAAAGAGAAGGAGGAAGAGGAGGAAGAGAAGAAGAATTAAGGGTGACTCCATGGTTTTTGGTGTGTATAGATAACTGGTAGAATAGAGTTTCCATTTTCTAAGATGATGAAGACCAAAGGTGTGCCAGATGGTGGAGTTGATTTTGGACATGTTAAGTTTGAGGTGTCTAATATACTTCTAGGTGGAGATGTCAAGTAGGCAGTCAGTTGTAATTCAAAGGTTCATCTGGGAGATTCACAGGGATTCAGTGATCAGATGATATTTGAATTCATGAAACTGGAAGAGATGACCAAGGGGGTACGTGTATCTATAAAGGATAAGAGACTAAAGGACTAGGAGACCAGGGGGCATGGCATTGTTTAGAGGCAGAAAGAAAAAGAATGAACAATTTTTAGTTCTTTTAGGAATCGCCACACTGTTTTCCATAGAGGTTGAACTAGCTTGCACTCCTACCAACAATGTAGAAGAATTCCCTTTTCTCCATAGCTGCGCTAGCACCTATTGGTTTTCTTTTTTTTTTTTTGACTTATTAATGATACTCATTCTTTACTGGAGTTAGGTGGTATCTCATTGTATTTCTCTGATGATTAGCGAGGCTGAGCATTTTTTCATGTACCTGTTAGCTGCTTGTATGTTAAGAAGTGTCTGTTCCAGCAATCCCTCTCCTGGGAATATACCTGTAGTAACATAAATCGTTCTAAAAAGACACCTGATGCACATGTTTATTGCCAGACTATTCACAATAGCAAAAAATGTGGAACCAGCCCTGCCGTCCATTGAAAGTGAACTGGATAAAGAAAATGTGGTACACATAAATGATGAAGTATTACGTAGCCATAAAAAACAAGCTCATGGTGGCCTTTGCGGCAACTTAGATGCTGTTGGACACCATCATTCTGCATCATTCTAGGTGAACTATCACAGAAACCAAGAACTATATACACATTCCTATCCATCTTATAGATTTATTGCTTTTGTGTGTGGGATGTCTTTTCCATTTACATTTTCAAATTGTTTATTACAATATTAGTTTTACTACGTTGAACCTGTAGAATTTCTTGTTTAATACAATTAGTGTTTAGTGAGAGTGATAGTGGGCATTCTTGTTTTGTTCTTGACTTTAAAACAAAGGCTTCTACGGTTTTATCACTAGTATGATGTTTGCTATAGCTTTCTGATATTCTTTACTAGGTTTACTTCCTTCTCAGCTTGCTAATAATTTGTGAAGTGTTGAATTTTGTTGAGTACTTCTTCTCTTTAATCTGTTATTGTGATCTATTAGTTGATCTGAACTATTTTGCATCCTAGAAAGAATGCTTTTGGCTACAGTATCTTTTATAGCCTGATAAGTTCTATTAGGGTTTTTGCATTTGTTTTTCTAGGTGAGATGGGTGTACATTTTTTTTCCCCTTACACTTTCTTTGCCCATATATGATTGTAAGATTGCTTAACCTCATTAGTTGGATGCTTGCCTTCGTTTTCTGTTCTCCAGAAATAGTTTGTATAAGAGAGGGATTATTTGCTCTTTGTAAGTTTGATAGTTTCTATCTGTAATGTTGTCTGGGCTAGTGTCTTGGGGAAAGAGACATGTTTTTAAAAATTATTATCTTAGTTTCTTTAATGGTTATTAATGTATTCAGGCTTTCAATTCTACCCCTCCCCCAAGTCAACTTTGTGACTCATGTATTTCTAGACAATTATTCTTTTTATCTAAGTTATTATTAGCTTATTGTCATCAAGTTATTAGTAGATGGTTAGTAGATTATCAAAAGGCTTGGCCTTTTGATTTTACAGCTGTAGAGTCTGTCTCAACATGAATCTCAGTCCATAAATATAGATGTGCAAATCATTTGTCTCTAGAACTCCGTTAGTCTTTATTTGGTGCTTCCATTCCATCAGAACCACAGAAACTTGGTCTATAGCAACTTGTGGACCCCTTCCTCTCCATCCCTGGGATATACAAAATTCCTTAAATCATGTGCCATGCTGGGCATATCTGTTGCACCTCTGTTGAGATATCCATGCTTCCTTCCATCTGACGGTCCACTTAGGCCTTCCCATTACTGTGAGTTCACACAGGTTCCTTTCAAGTGATCCCTGTTCCAGTCTCTAAGGTTCCTTCAATTTTCCCAGTTTCTCTATCCTTGTTTGTCATGCTTGAGTGTACAGAAGTAATTTTGCTGTTCTCAGGCCATGCTGGGGCTTGGCAAATTCTGTGCGTTTATATAATGCTCTACTTTCCTTGACACTCCCCATGGCTATTTCTTCTCGGGGTCTTGCTTCTTCTTAGATTCTCCACAGGAAGTAGTCCTAGGTCTTTTCTGTTCTCTATCCCCACAAACACATCTCCCTCTTATTTCTTATTTCCTTTGAGCTTAGCCCTGGGGAGCCGGTGCGAGCCTCTGGCCCAGGGGTCCAACATTATTCATGTCGTAATCATCAGGAATTTTATTCTTTTACTCAAATTCATCTTGTTTTCTCCCAAATCACTTCATTGTCCTATGGTCTTTCTATTCCACCCAGTTACCAGGTTTTTGAAACCTGGAAGCCAGAAAGAGGCTCTTATTTTATCTCTTTATGCTCTGTCATAGAGCCTTTCACCGGAGACCATGGGCCTACAGTGACCCGTCTGGGTAAAGAGAGAGTATTGGATGTATGGGTTGGTGGGAAATATGAGTGGTTACTTCACAACTATCTCGTTAGCTGCTTCATTTGACAAATGAGGAGACAGTCTCAGAGAAGTAACAGATTTGCCAAAACCATGTGTCGTTAGTGGAGGAGAGACTAAGCTCTAAATACTCTAACTACTACTGATGCATTCTTTGATGTGTTATTTATTGTCTAACAGCTATTTGAAACCCTTATGAAGTTTAGATTCTACAACCCAATATATATTTCAGCTAGATCTTTAAATATGTTGTAACTGCTATCACGAGTGTCCCTTAGCAGATGAATCATTTTAGATACGGAGTTTTTAGGGGTTCATTAGGGACAGATATGCCTTCTTTTATGCTTATTCTTCCAGTAGAAACATTTTCTAAAATCTGCTATATTCTTTTCGCTTTGTAAAAGCGGGCATGATTTATTCCTCCTTGTATCCCTGCATCCCCTTTACCTGGTGCAGGTATGCCCCAGCAGAGGTGCTAAGTTGATCCTTTCCTTGAGGACAAAGGGCACCATTTTGCATACAGATTCTTTATGCTGTGCTAAGCTATAGGAATGCCCCAAATTCTTACTGGCTCAGGGAAGTGTTTGCCTCACACCCTGTATTCAGCTGTGTTTTGAGTTCTTTTGTTTCCTTTTCTAATTTTTGTTTCCTCCTTGCCATTAGTCTGACACACAGTTGTCTCTGTTTGGCAGTCAGTGTTTCAGTATGTCATAAGTAGCCCCTCTCCCACAGCTCTCATCCTAATATCTTATTTCTATTCTGCCAGAGGCTTAGAAACTAGATAAATAGCCTGGTAATATTGTTTGTAAAGTGAGAGTAAATAGCCTCTGAGGGAGAGCCTCAAAAGCTTTCCTATGGGAAAGTGTGTGAGTTTCCTCTACACAGGACTTTGCTAACATCTCTTTTACCTGCTCTAAGGCCTTTTTTGCTTACATCCTGCTTCCTGTCTCTGCTAAATCCGTGAGGTCTTTGGATATCTGCACAATAAGTAGGTGAGGAATAATGACTATTTTTCTTTGCTTTTTTAAATTTTAACAAACTGATTTGGAGATACTGTAAAAATATTTTTGCATTTGAAGAAGCCATATTCTTAGCAAAGAGCTGTTAACTAGATCTCTTGCAAATCATAAAAAAAAATAACAGCCATAAAACCACAGAATACCTTTAGGCAATTTGATTATTTAGGATGCAAACTACAACACCGACCTTGGGGAATTTTGGAACCACAGCCGTCAGTTTAAACAAAACTCCAAACTTAATTAAACTTCTGTTGGTTGGGGTGTTAGTTTGAGAACTGGTTGGACAGCTTTTAAAACTTAATGACGCAGTTCTTCATTGGAAAACAAAGAGAAATATTAATACTTAGTGCATATATTTTTAAAGGCTAACTATAAGGACTTCATTTTATTAATTTTTGGAAAACAGCAATTTTCTGCACACAGATTAATTGTAATGCTTTTGAATTTTCTTCACTTGGTTGTTACATGATAAAAATTGAGATGAAGCATTTTCCTCATGTTCTCCTTCCCTCCCTTCCCTGCTCTTCTTTTTATTTTTCTTTCTCTCATTCTTTTCCTTCTCTCTTTCTACCTCTGAATACAATTTATTAATTGTTCTTAGTTTTCTGTCACTACCCATCTGGATATTTAAATAAACCTAGTTAGCCTTTTCAATTTTCACTTGGCTCTTGGAAGAAATTGAATATATATACTGTATATATTATATATACTTTAAAATCCATGATTAATTTGAGGGTCATTTATGAAAACACCCAATTTTCCATTCATAAATATTTGTCAAGTACCTTCAAGGTGTCAAATATTAGGTCCCATATGTACATCTTAATATATAAAAAATAAAAGGAACATTTCTGCATGTAAGTTTTTCAGTATGACTCAAATGTAGAGGATGCCAGGCATGGTGGTGTGTTCCTGGTGCCTGTAGTGCCAACTACTCCGGAGGATAAGGCAGGAGGATTACTTGATGCCAAGCCAGGTGTTGAGGCTATAAAGCATGGTGATTGTGCTTGTGAATAGCCACTGCACTCCAGCCTAGGCAACATAAACACTGTCTTAAAAAAAAAGAAAAGAAAAGGAAAGAAAGAAAAAAGAAAGAAAAAGAAAAAAAGTATAGGGGTCAAGGTAGGGTAAGGTGCAGAATCTGGAGAGTGGCCGGGCTCGGTGGCTCAGCCTGTAATCCCACGCCTTTGGGAGGCTGAGGTGAGTGGATTGCCTGAGCCTGCGGGTTGGAGACCCGCCTGGGCAGCGAGACCAGAGAGACAAGAGATCAAGAAAGGGGAAAAATCATCAGATGAAGACAAAGGCCAGGGACACAGCTAAGTAGTAAGCCCAGAGAGCCATAATCCTGATTACACAGGAAATCAAAGAGTTCCAGGAGAAATGCCTGCCTGGCTCTCTGCTTCACCACCCTCCAGATTCTTTTTTTTTTTTGAGTTGGAGTCTCACTCTGTCGCCCAGACTGGAGTGCAGTGGCCACTCCTGGCCACCGCAGCCTCGAACT
>NW_007252766.1:128061-133274 GCF_000164805.1 Carlito syrichta | reverse complement strand
GGGAGGCTGAGGTGAGTGGATTGCCTGAGCCTGCGGGTTGGAGACCCGCCTGGGCAGCGAGACCTCATCTCTACAATAAATCAAAAAATTAGCCGGGCGTGGTCAGGCATGCCTGTAATTCTGGCTACTTGGAAGGCTGAGGCGGAAGGATAGCCGGAGCCCAGCAGATGGAAGCTGCGGTGGCCGGGAGTGGCCACTGCACTCCAGTCTGGGCGACAGAGTGAGACTCCAACTCAAAAAAAAAAAAGAATCTGGAGGGTGGTGAAGCAGAGAGCCAGGCAGAGTCCAACATGTGGCCATGGAAAGTTTAGGTTTGATTCTGATGGGCTGCCACGGAAGGATTTGAAGCAGGAGAGTGATGTGACACAATTAATGTTTCAGCAAGATCATTCTGGAGGCAGTGCCAACATGGACTGGTGGGAAGTAAGAGGAGCTGACGGCTTAATTCAGGAAGAAATAAAGGATGTCTGAATTAAGGCAGGGACAGTGTGGCCGGAAAGCAGGGAATAAATTGAACAGACAACAAGAGATATTCATGTGATGGACTCAGAATTTGTTGGTGGTGATGACCGTAAGCTATTAGGTTGAATCATTGAAACTGCTGTTTTTATAGGTTAAAAAAAAAATCGGCAATTTCAGATGGTTCAACTTAATCCATTGCAGCAGGTTGAGGAGGGATGGTGAGAACCTGATCAGATAATAATTTGCAGTAAGATTGACTCTGATAGACAGAAAAGAAATTGGACTGTATCTGAAAGAGGTTATATAAGGATTTTCTTTTCTTTTTTTTTTTTTTTTTTTGAGTCGGAGTCTTACTCTTTCGCCTAGGCTGGAGTGCAGTGGCATGCTCATGGCCAATGCAGCCTCCACCTGCTGGGCTCAGGCGATCCTTCTGCCTCAGCCTTCCAAGTAGCTGGAGCTACAGGCATGTTCCACCATACCCAGCTAATTTTTTGATCTGTTGTAGAGGTGAGTCTCACTATGTTGCCCAGGCTGGTCTCAAACCTGTAGGCTCAGGCAGTCCTCTCATCTCCACCTCCCAAAGTGCTGGGATTACAGGCATGAGCCAGTGTGCTCAGCAGGATTTTCTTTTAAAATACATGTTTATATACTGAGGGGAAAGATCTAGTGGAGAGAGAGAGAGATTGACGATATAAGAAGAGAAAGATTTAATTTTTGTCATTGCTGTTAATATTTATATTATTGCTTAGTTGTTTGCTATACTTTCAGTTTTATTTTTATCTAAGTGATAAAAAATATAGTTTAAAAGTCATATAGTACTTCTAGGCTTATAGCAGCTGCTCCTTGTCAAACCTGGACACATCTCTCATTTCTACTCCCCATAGACCATTACTTCCCAGTCTTTCAGCTATTTCATCTTTATAGATACATTTATATTTCTAAATCATAATTTGATGCTGCTAGTTTCTGATTTTCTCCCTATATTAGACAGCATCTATTGATTTCCTATTATGGAATATTATGATTTATTGGTTTTACTACCACCTACCCCTGCCCCATGGTACATACTAATTTATTTTCTTCCCAGTATAGCTAATCATAATTTTTGGTATTAGCAATATTATATTTTGGTAGATAACAGTTTTTCAAGTAACTGTTTTTTCCCAGAGTTAATGTTGCCAAGCTTTTTTCCCCTAACTTAATAATTTTCTATATGTACATCACTGATTGACTGACCCCTAAACTCTCTATACAAGTATAAATGTCTTCTTTTTTTTGTTGTTTTTTTTGTTGGAGTCTCACTCTGTCACCCAGACTGGAGTGCAGTGGCCTCTCCTGGCCACCGCAGCCTCGAACTGCTGGGCTCTGGCGGTCCTTCCACCTTAGCCTTCCAAGTAGCTGGAACTACAGGTGTGTGCTACCACGCCCGGCTAATTTTTTGATTTATTGTAGAGATGAGGTCTCACAAGTTGCCCAGGTGGGTCTCGAACCCATGGGCTCAGATGTCTTCTTAATATATTTAGACACATCAGGTAATCTTTTCTATTCTTTTTTGGAGGCATTTCTCCTGGAACTCTTTGATTTCCTGTGTAATCAGGATTATGGCTCTCTGGGCTTACTACTTAGCTGTGTCCCTGGCCTTTGTCTTCATCTGATGATTTTTCCCCTTTCTTGATTTGCTAACTACCTACAAAGGGAACATAGGAAGTACATTTTTAACTATTTTTTTTTTTAGATCTTGTTCATCTGAAAATCTCATTATTTTACCTTCCATTAAAAAAGAATAATGTGGCTGGTGGTAGAATTCTAGGTTGGAAATCATTACCCCAAGTTTTCTGAAATTTCACAATGACACGATATGATCTGGTTCCTTTTTTATTCATTTGTGATGGTTCCTCAGTGGTCCTTTCATTCTAATAATACATATCCTTCAGAAATTTTTCTTTTAATATATCTTGCCCTCTGCTTTCTTAATTCTCTATTTCTGAAACTCCTATTATTTGGATGTTGGGGGTCTCAACTAATTCTCTTACTTTTATGTATCTTTCCTATTTTCTTCCTTAGTTTCTCTTTTTTTCTTGAGAGAATGTTCTCAATTTTAGCTTTTTACCTTGTGTTTAAGTATTCATTCTTGCTAGCATATTTTATTTTTAACAATTGATGCCTTGTGCTCTGGTGTGGAAAGGTATTATTTGCCTGCACGGAGAGGAGTCTTGGGAGGCTGTTTTGAGTACTTCCTGTACCCTTGCTTTTGGAGTTTGACGCCTCCAATTATCCTGCTCCTGGGCTATTATTTTAGTAAAATGTGGTTACATTTCATAGAGAGAAAATATTTACAAGACTTTTTTTGTCAGCTTATTCATGTTTGTTGTTTTTGATGTAGGTCTTTTAAAATTTATTTATACACTGACAACTTACTACATGCATTACAATAGTTAAGTCACAAAAATAAATAACTGTCTTGTAGAATACATTTTGAGGTTCTTACTTTTTATAAATCACATCCAAAGTAAACTTCCTTTCATATATTTGTTCCCAATTAGAAGAATGTTTATTTAATGCAGTCTTCTTACAGTTAAACCCTGCCTAAGACAATTGTTTCTGTAGATGCTTTTTAGACATCCTCATTTATTGAGAAGATATTAAACATAGCTTAAGAAAACAGAAGTTGGAACTGAAGAATTGTCACTCGGGGGTAAGCAGCTCAGGAATAAATACTTTTTCGCCTTTTTCATTTAGTTTCATGAATTGAAGATAAAATATATAGTTGGTATCCAGGCAAAATTTAGTTTAAATAATTGTGCTCCCAGAAATATAGGGAAGTCAGGTACTTGAGTCACTGAAACATTTTTTCTCTTTTTGAAATTACTGCCATTATTATTATAGTTAATCTGGAGATTACACTTTACTGTTTATCAACTTGTCCTTAAATAATTTCTAAATTCATACCAAGAGCATGATTTCATTATCCTGGGAGTGGGTTGGGGGTGCTTGAGTGAGTTGTTTTGGCTGCTCTTGGGGTGTGCATTACAGATACTGCCACTGACAGCTCCAGCCCCCTGCCCCCCCATTAAGCTACTTGCTTGTCCAGTGTAGCAGGCCCAGAGGTTTGACACAAGGACTGGAAAAGCAAGAATCATGGCCAAATACCACCTTTGAATAATAATACCGTAAAGATATTTATGATAAAAGAAGAATGGATAAATATATTATCTACATAGAGAAGTGATCTAGAAGAGCAAAGACAAAGAAAATAAAATTCTAGGAACTGAGTAGTTTCTCATATTAATTCTTCGATTTTTACTTTAACTGTCTGCATTTTAAGCTATTTTCAGCAGTTTTAAAATAAAACCTCATGTTTTAATTTTCATATTACTATTTTGCTACCATACTGTCAATATGAGTCATGATATTTTGAATTTACAGGGTATGAACAGTCAAGCAGGCTTACCTGTTTTTTTCCAGAACTCCCTTTGTGTCAATTTGAAGGAACTTGTCTCTTGAACTTTCTACCATATCTATAATGAAGGCATGCGGTTTCCCTGTTCAAGATTTTTATTTTCCTAACAGCCCCTCCCAAGCTTACTCAGCATGACTCAGCAGTGTGAAGGGGCCCCAGATATTTTGAACAGGCCAACAGAGGATAATAAAATAAGACTGTGAATTCCCAAGAAATAAAAAGGCATTCTGAAACTTTAATCTGATGCTACCATCACCCAATATTTCTTTTTTTTTACTCTAAATTTTTTTTATTTTAAAGATGTGGAGTACAATTCAGGGTTAGGCATATAAATGTTCATTATGCAGGTTCCCTTGTTGATGAAGTGTGCCCCCTCCTTCCCCAGGCAGATTCCCACTACTGCCATTCCCGCTTCCCCGCTCACCTCCTGGCAGTTTCCCACTACTGACAATACTTTTTTTATAATATTACAATAACTGTTCAAGATCCACTTATGAGTGAGAACATGTGATACTCAGTTCTTTGTTTCTGTGAAAGGTCACTCAGTATTATGGACTCTAAGTCATCCAGTTTGCTGTGAAGTTCGTGATTTTGTTCTTCTTTATGGCTCTGTAATATTCCATTGTGTATATGTACCACATTTTTAAAATCCTGTCCAGCTTTGATGGGTAGCATAGTTGGTTACATGTTCTTGCTATTGTGAACAATGCTGTGATAAACATACATGTGCAGGTTTCTTTTTTATAGAGTGATTTCAGTTATTCCGGGTATGTTCCCAGTAGGGGGATTGCGGAGTCGTATGGAAGGTCGATTTTTATATCTTTTAGAGATTGTCACACTGTTTTCCACAGAGGCTGTACTAGTTACACTCCCACCAACAGCGTAGAAGTGTTCCCTTTTCGTCACATCCTCTCCAGCATCTGTTGTTTTTTGAGTTATTGGTGATAGCCATTCTGGCTGGAGTTGGGTGGTATCTCAGTGTAGTTTTAATTTGCATTTCTTTGATGACTAGTGAGTGTGAGCATTTTTCATATATCTGTTGGCTGCTCATATGTCTTCTTTTGAGAACTGTGTATTCATACCTTTTGCCCACATTGTAATGGGGCTGTTTGTTTTTTTCTTTTCAGCGCGTTTGAGTTTCTTGCAGATCCTAGATGTTAGGCCTTTGTCAGTCATATAGTTGGCAAATATTTTTTCCCATTCTCTGGGCTGTCTGTCTGCTCTCTTGATGGTTTCTTTGGTTTTGCAGAAGCTTGTCAGTTTGATGAGGTCCCACTTATCTATCTTATCT